>NW_027037283.1:0-18532 GCF_034236695.1 Oncorhynchus nerka
CTCCCTGCGGACCTGGCATCCTTTCACTCCCTCCTCTCTACATTTTCCTCCTCTGTCTCTGCTGCTAAAGCCACTTTCTACCACTCTAAATTCCAAGCATCTGCCTCTAACCCTAGGAAGCTCTTTGCCACCTTCTCCTCCCTCTTGAATCCTCCTCCCCTCCCCCTCCTCCCTCTCTGCAGATGACTTCGTCAACCATTTTGAAAAGAAGGTCGACGACATCCGATCCTCGCTTGCTAAGTCAAGCGACACCGCTGGTTCTGCTCACACTGCCCTACCCTGTGCTCTGACCTCTTTCTCCCTCTCTCTCCAGATGACATCTCGCGTCTTGTGACGGCCGGCCGCCCAACAACCTGCCCGCTTGACCCTATCCCCTCCTCTCTTCTCCAGACCATCTCCGGTGACCTTCTCCCTTACCTCACCTCGCTCATCAACTCATCCCTGACCGCTGGCTACGTCCCTCCCGTCTTCAAGAGAGCGAGAGTTGCACCCCTTCTGAAAAAACCTACACTCGATCCCTCCGATGTCAACAACTACAGACCAGTATCCCTTCTTTCTTTTCTCTCCAAAACTCTTGAACGTGCCGTCCTTGGCCAGCTCTCCCGCTATCTCTCTCAGAATGACCTTCTTGATCCAAATCAGTCAGGTTTCAAGACTAGTCATTCAACTGAGACTGCTCTTCTCTGTATCACGGAGGCGCTCCGCACTGCTAAAGCTAACTCTCTCTCCTCTGCTCTCATCCTTCTAGACCTATCGGCTGCCTTCGATACTGTGAACCATCAGATCCTCCTCTCCACCCTCTCCGAGTTGGGCATCTCCGGCGCGGCCCACGCTTGGATTGCGTCCTACCTGACAGGTCGCTCCTACCAGGTGGCGTGGCGAGAATCCGTCTCCTCACCACGTGCTCTCACCACTGGTGTCCCCAGGGCTCTGTTCTAGGCCCTCTCCTATTCTCGCTATACACCAAGTCACTTGGCTCTGTCATAACCTCACATGGTCTCTCCTATCATTGCTATGCAGACGACATGTCAATTAATCTTCTCCTTTCCCTTCTGACGACCAGGTGGCGAATCGCATCCTGCATGTCTGGCAGACATCAGTGTGGATGACGGATCATCACCTCGTTGAACTCGGCAAGACGGAGCTGCTCTTCCTCCCGGGGAAGCGACTGCCCGTTCCATGATCTCGCCATCACGGTTGACAACTCCATTGTGTCCTCGCCCCAGAGCGCTAAGAACCTTGGCGTGATCCTGGACAACACCCTGTCGTCTTTCAACAACATCAAGGCGGTGGCCCGCTCCTGTAGGTTCATGCTCTACAACATCCGCAGAGTACGACCCTGCCTCACAGGAAGCGGCGCAGGTCCTAATCCAGGCATTTGT
Organism: Oncorhynchus nerka; assembly: GCF_034236695.1. Taxonomy (NCBI): domain Eukaryota; kingdom Metazoa; phylum Chordata; class Actinopteri; order Salmoniformes; family Salmonidae; genus Oncorhynchus; species Oncorhynchus nerka. Next base: position 1,383 of record NW_027037283.1, read on the forward strand.
CATCTCCCGCCTGGATTACTGCAACTCGCTGTTGGCTGGGCTCCTGCCCGTGCCATTAAACCCTACAACTCATCCAGAAAACGCCGCAGCCCGTCTGGTGTTCAACCTTCCCTTCCCTTCACGTCACCTCGCTCCTCCGCTCTTCCACTGGCTTCCAGTTGAAGTCGCATCCGCTACAAGACCATGGTGCTTGCCTACGGAGCTGTGGGAGGGGAACGGCACTCAGTACCTCCAGGCTCTGATCAGGCCCTACACCCAAACAAGGGCACTGGGCGTTCATCCACACCTCTGGCCTGCTCGCTCCCTACCACTGAGGAAGTACAGTTCCCGCCTCAGCCCAGTCAAAACTGTTCGCTGCTCTGGCCCCCAATGGTGGAACAAACTCCCCACGACGCCAGGACAGCGGAGTCAATCACCACCTTCCGGGAGACACCTGAAACCCTACCTCTTTAAGGAATACCTAGGATAGGATAAAGTAATCCTTCTCCCCCTCCCCCCTTAAAAGACCTAGATGCACTATTGTAAAGTGGCTGTTCCACTGGATGTCATAAGGTGAAAGCACCAATTTGTAAGTCGCTCTGGATAAGAGCGTCTGCTAAATGACTTAAATGTAATGTAAATGTATTGTAATGTATTGTATTGTAATGTAATGTATTGTAATGCCAGAGTTGACGTGGACCATCGTTCAAACAAAGAGATGCCTCCCTGACCACCAGTGTGTTTGGATATAATGAAGATCAATTCAGTGAAGAAGAACCTCTAGAGTTCTGATCAAAGAGCCCTATAAAGGGTTAAATATATACTGTATACTCAGACAGGCTAACCTCCTATAAATGGTTAAATATATAGTCTATATATACTGTATACTCAGACACTTCCTAACCTCCTATAAAGGGTTCTATATATACTGTATACTCAGACACTTCCTAACCTCCTATAAAGGGTTCTATATATATTATATATATACTGTATTCTCAGACAATTCCTAACCTCCTATAAAGGGTTCTATATATATTATATATATACTGTATACTCAGACACTTCCTAACCTCCTATAAAGGGTTCTATATATATTATATATATACTGTATACTCTGACACTTCCTAACCTCCTATAAAGGGTTCTATATATGTGTCTGTGTGTGTGTGTGTGTGTGTCTGTGTGTGTGTGTGTGTGTGTGTGTGTGTGTCTGTGTGTGTGTCTGTGTGTGTGTGTGTGTGTCTGTGTGTGTGTGTCTGTGTGTGTGTGTGTGTGTGTGTCTGTGTGTGTGTGTCTGTGTGTCTGTGTGTGTGTGTGTGTGTGTGTCTGTGTGTGTGTGTCTGTGTGTGTCTGTGTGTGTGTGTCTGTGTGTGTGTCTGTGTGTGTGTGTGTGTGTGTGTGTGTGTGTGTGTGTCTGTGTGTGTGTGTGTGTGTGTGTGTGTCTGTGTGTGTCTGTGTGTGTGTCTGTGTGTGTGTGTCTGTGTGTGTGTGTGTGTGTGTGTCTGTGTGTGTGTGTGTGTGTGTGTGTGTGTGTCTGTGTGTGTGTGTGTGTGTGTGTCTGTGTGTGTGTGTGTGTGTGCTGGTGAGACAACACATATCACAGTCTAAAATACAAGATACAAACATTCCATTCCAGCTAAATAGCTTTTTGAAAAACAAAAATTCATACACAAAAAACCATGAATTAAAATCTTTTAACAACAATATTTTACAGACAAGGTTCCCCTGAGCAATACTGTCTGATAAATAACAAATGTGAAAAAATGGTGGAAACACGTTTTAGAAACAAACAACATTGTAATCTCACCTCTTAGCTTTGGTGTCATGTTCCCCAGAGAGACTCATTTTAGAGGCAGGGCTCCCCTTCTTTTCGCTCCAGAGAGACTCATTTTAGAGAACTGTCCCCTAAGCAGATCCAACATGTTGGTTGTGGTTAACACTGATGACAACTAAACAGAGATCCAACATGTTGGTTGTGGTTAACACAGTGACAACTAACCAGAGATCCAACATGTTGGTTGTGGTTAACACAGTGACAACTATCCATAATAATAATAATAATAATAATAACAATATAATATATAATAATATTACCAATATAAACATAGTAATATTATTAATAATAATAATGTCTCACTTTCTCTTTTAATAATTTCTCTCATTCTAGTGTGTTGTTTTGTTCAACAGGTATGATATTATGATGCTGTTACTGAATTCAGTTCATAATATTAATGTTAAGAAAAGTCTGTTCAGTGGTTTCATACCAAATTACACAGGAAGCAGGAGCTCATTGTAATTTAGAAAACAACAAATGTTCTGATATTCTGAAAGACGACTTACAATTTATACATGAAAAATATACAAATTGTAAAATAACCTCAATATACGATGTATGAACAACATGTTATTGAATGTGACTTGACTACACCCAGTTAGCTATATGAACAACATGTTATTGAATGTGACTTGACTACACCCAGTTAGCTATATGAACAACATGTTATTGAATGTGACTTGACTACACCCAGTTAGCTATATGAACAACATGTTATTGAATGTGACTTGACTACACCCAGTTAGCTATATGAACAACATGTTATTGAATGTGACTTGACTACACCCAGTTAGCGCCATTTTGTATGATTGAACTGTCACGTAGCTGTCCCAGGTGAAATGGACTGTTACATCTGAGTGTTTTACTGTCATTCACTATACTAAAATAACACCAGACATTGAATTTCTCTACACACTTTACAATAATCCCTGGGAAGATTCTTACCTTGTAGCCTGAATTCACAACCAGAACATGTCAAGTCATTGAGATATTTTCCGTTGTGCTGAGAGAGCACCTTCCTGATGACAAGTGTCTCTGTATCTATGTTCTAGGTTCAGTTGATCTTTGGATGTAATAATATCTGGTCAAAGTCTAGTGACACAACACCATAGTATATCATAACCATAACAGCAGTTGGCCAGTAAAGGCCATGGAATACTATAAAACAGGGTTCGTCAACTAGGTTTGGCTTCGGGACAATTGTTTTCTGAGTTAAAGTCGGTGGGTCAGAACATAATGAACATATAATATTAGCACAATGAATCAAATCAAATCAAATTGATTTATATAGCCCTTCGTACATCAGCTGATATCTCAAAGTGCTGTACAGAAACCCAGCCTAAAACCCCAAACAGCAAGCAATGCAGGTGTAGAAGCACGGTGGCTAGGAAAAACTCCCTAGAAAGGCCAAAACCTAGGAAGAAACCTAGAGAGGAACCAGGCTATGTGGGGTGGCCAGTCCTCTTCTGGCTGTGCCGGGTGGAGATTATAACAGAACATGGCCAAGATGTTCAAATGTTCATACATGACCAGTATGGTCGAATAATAATAAGGCAGAACAGTTGAAACTGGAGCAGCAGCACAGTCAGGTGGACTGGGACAGCAAGGAGTCATCATGTCAGGTAGTCCTGGGGCACGGTCCTAGGGCTCAGGTCCTCCGAGAGAGAGAAAGAAAGAGAGAATTAGAGAGAGCATATGTGGGGTGGCCAGTCCTCTTCTGGCTGTGCCGGGTGGAGATTATAACAGAACATGGCCAAGATGTTCAAATGTTCATAAATGACCAGCATGGTCGAATAATAGTAAGGCAGAACAGTTGAAACTGAGCAGCAGCATGGCCAGGTGGACTGGGGACAGCAAGGAGTCATCATGTCATCATGTCATCATGTCAATGAAGAGGTCTACACTACAAATGAACATAATTAACATATAATATCAGCACAGTGAAGAGGTCTACACTACAAATGGAACATAATTAACATATAATATTAGCACAGTGAAGAGGTCTACACTACAAATGAACATAATTAACATATAATATTAGCACAATGAAGAGGTCTACACTACAAATGGAACAACATTGATTAGTACATAATACATTCAGTGACAATATTTTTTTCCAGATCTGATTAAGTTCATAAAATCAGCAAAATCTCTACTAAATTATAAATCTTTGTTTATTTCTCTGTGTGTTGATTGGTGGGGAAAAACAGCTCTAGTCCACACTACTTTTTTAGCGTCAACGTTCGTTAGCTTGATAGTGTTCGGTGGAACAGCACAGGGAACCCAGTGTACTGGTGGAGGGCACAGGGGGAATCCAGTGTACTGGTGGAGCAGCACAGAGGAACCCAGTGTACTGGTGGAGGGGCACAGGGGAATCCAATGGAGGGGCACAGGGGAATCCAGTGTACTGGTGGAGCAGCACAGGGAACCCAGTGTACTGGGGGAGGGGCACAGGGGAACCCAGTACTGGTGGAGGGCACAGGGGAACCCAGTGTACTGGTGGAGGGGCACAGGGGAACCCAGTGTACTGGTGGAGGGGCACAGGGGAATCCAGTGTACTGGTGAGAGCAGCACAGAGGAACCCAGTGTACTGGTGGAGGGCACAGGGGAATCCAGTGTACTGGTGGAGGGGCACAGGGGAACCCAGTGTACTGGTGGAGGCACAGGGAACCCAGTGTACTGGGGGAGGGGCACAGGGAACCCAGTGTACTGGTGGAGGGCACAGGGGAACCCAGTGTACTGGTGGAGGGGCACAGGGGAACCCAGTGTACTGGTGGAGGGGCACAGGAACCCAGTGTACTGGTGGAGGGGCACAGGGAACCCAGTGTACTGGTGGAGGGGCACAGGGGAACCCAGTGTACTGGTGGAGGGGCACAGGGGAACCCAGTGTACTGGTGGAGGGGCACAGGGAACCCAGTGTACTGGTGGAGCGGCACAGAGGAACCCAGTGTACTGGTGGAGGGGCACAGGGAACCCAGTGTACTGGTGGAGGGGCACAGGGAACCCAGTGTACTGGTGGAGGGGCACAGGGGAACCCAGTGTACTGGTGGAGGGGCACAGGGGAACCCAGTGTACTGGTGGAGGGGCACAGGGGAACCCAGTGTACTGGTGGAGGGGCACAGGGGAACCCAGTGTACTGGTGGAGCAGCACAGAGGAACCCAGTGTACTGGTGGAGGGGCACAGGGAAATCCAGTGTACTGGTGGAGGGGCACAGGGGAATCCAGTGTACTGGTGGAGGGGCACAGGGGAATCCAGTGTACTGGTGGAGGGGCACATGGGAATCCAGTGTACTGGTGGAGGGGCACAGGGGAACCCAGTGTACTGGTGGAGCAGCACAGGGAACCCAGTGTACTGGTGGAGGGGCACAGGGGAACCCAGTGTACTGGTGGAGGGGCACAGGGGAACCCAGTGTAACTGGTGGAGGGCACAGGGAACCCAGTGTACTGGTGGAGGGGCACAGGGAACCCAGTGTACTGGTGGAGCAGGTCAGGTGAACCCAGTGTACTGGTGGAGGGGCACAGGGGAACCCAGTGTACTGGTGGAGCAGCACAGGGGAACCCAGTGTACTGGTGGAGCAGCACAGGGGAACCCAGTGTACTGGTGGAGGGGCACAGGGGAACCCAGTGTACTGGTGGAGGGGCACAGGGGAACCCAGTGTACTGGTGGAGGGGCACAGGGGAACCCAGTGTACTGGTGGAGCAGGTCAGGTGAACCCAGTGTACTGGTGGAGGGGCACAGGGGAACCCAGTGTACTGGTGGAGCAGCACAGGGGAACCCAGTGTACTGGGGGAGCAGCACAGGGGAACCCAGCACAGGGGGGACAGTGTACTGGGGGAGCAGCACAGGGGAACCCAGTGTACTGGGGGAGCAGCACAGGGGAACCCAGTGTACTGGGGGAGCAGCACAGGGGAACCCAGTGTACTGGGGGAGCAGCACAGGGGAACCCAGTGTACTGGTGGAGCAGCACAGGGGAAGAGACAGAGATATGCATTCATCTAACCATCTATCTCCAAATAGACAGAGAGATATGCATTCATCTAACCATCTATCTCCTAACAGACAGAGAGATATGCATTCATCTAACCATATATCTCCTAACAGACAGAGAGATATGCATTCATCTAACCATCTTTCTCTAATGCCAAGCCAGTGTCTTGTTTGCAATGAAAATGTCACTGTTTGCAAAGAATTCAATCTCAGTCGGCATTATGAATCTTAAGCATGGTACTTTCAAAGTGGACTTCCCTCCCCAGACAGAGGCTCGACGCAGAAAAATGTAAGCATTAACTACAAGCTACAAACACGGCAGTAGAATCCTCCTTCATGGCCTGACCCAACAACAACAGGTCACAAGTGCTTCCTTAAAGCATCTGGGTTCTAACCAAACACAACATGCCCTTCACAGACGCAGAGCTATTTAAAAAGTGCATGGTGACAGTTTGGGAGGAATTGGCTACAGACAAGTCTATGGCATCATATTGTCTGTCAAACAGGTGCCCCTGTCTGCGTCAACAGCCGGACGCTGTGTCCGTGGTGATGAATGATGTGCATAGGATTGTTCTGGAGGAGCTCAGTCAGGCTGAGCATTTCCCCTGTCTATTGATGAGAGAACTATTGTTTCCCTGGCTATTGATGAGAGAACTGTTGTTCTCCTGGCTATTGATGAGAGAACTGTTGTTCATTTGGCTATTGATGAGAGAACTGTTGTTCCCCTGGCTATTGGTGAGAGAACTGTTGTTTCCCTGGCTATTGATGAGAGAACAGTTGTTCTCCTAGCTATTGATAAGAGAACTGTTGTTTCCTGGCTATTGATGAGAGAACTGTTGTTCCCTGGCTATTGATGAGATAACTGTTGTTTCCCTGGCTATTGAGAGAACTGTTGTTCTCCCTGGCTATTGATGAGAGAACTGTTGTTTCCCTGGCTATTGATGAGAGAACTGTTGTTTCCCTGGCTATTGATGAGAGAACTGTTGTTCCCCTGGCTATTGATGAGAGAACTGTTGTTCCCCTGGCTATTGAGAGAACTGTTGTTCATTTGGCTATTGATGAGAGAACTGTTGTTTCCCTGGCTATTGATGAGAGAACTGTTGTTCCCCTGGCTATTGATGAGAGAACTGTTGTTTCCTCTATTGATGAGAGAACTGTTGTTTCCTGGCTATTGTTAGATAACTGTTGTTCCCTGGCTATTGATGAGAGAACTGTTGTTTCCCCTGGCTACTGATTGTTGAACTGTTGTTTCCTGGCTGATGAGAGAACTGTTGTTCTCCTGGCTATTGATGAGAGAACTGTTGTTTCCCTGGCTATGATGAGAGAGCTGTTGTTTCCTGGCTATTGATGAGAGAACTGTTGTTTCCCTGGCTATTGATGAGAGAACTGTTGTTTCCTGGCCTGATGAGAGAACTGTTGTTTCCCTCTATTGATGAGAGAACTGTTGTTTCCCTGTCTATTGATGAGAGAACTGTTGTTTCCCTGGCTATGATGAGCTGTTGTTTCCCTGAGATAACTGTTGTTCTCCTGGCTATTGATGAGAGAACTGTTGTTTCCCACTATTGATGGCTATTGATGCTATTGATAACTGTTGTTCTCCTGGCTACTGATGAGAGAACTGTTGTTTCCTGGCTACTGATGAGAGAACTGTTGTTTCCCTCCTGGCTATTGATGAGAGAACTGTTGTTCCCTGGCTATTGATGAGAGAACTGTTGTTCCCTGGCTATTGATGAGAGAACTGTTGTTTCCCTGGCTATTGATGAGAGAGCTGTTGTTTCCTGGCTATTGATGAGAGAACTGTTGTTTCCTGGCTACTGATGAGAGAACTGTTGTTTCTGGCTATTGATGAGAACTGTTGGCTATTGATGAGAGAACTGTTGTTTCCCTGGCTATTGATGAGAGAACTGTTGTTTCCCTGGCTATTGATGAGAGAACTGTTGTTCCCCTGGCTATTGATGAGAGAACTGTTGTTTCCCTCGCTATTGATGAGAGAGCTGTTGTTTCCCTGGCTATTGATGAGAGAACTGTTGTTCTCCTGGCTGTTGATGAGAGAACTGTTGTTTCCCTCACTATTGATGAGAGAACTGTTGTTTCCATGGCTATTGATCAGAGAACTGTTGTTTCCCTGGCTATTGATGAGAGAACTGTTGTTCTTGTTCCCTGGCTATTGATGAGAGAACTGTTGTTCTCCTGGCTATTGATGAGAGAACTGTTGTTTCCTGGCTATTGATGAGAGAACTGTTGTTTCCTGGCTATGATGAGAGAACTGTTGTTCTGGCTGTTGATGAGAGAACTGTTGTTTCCCTCGCTATTGATGAGAGAACTGTTGTTTCCATGGCTATTGATCAGAGAACTGTTGTTCTCCTGGCTACTGATGAGAGAACTGTTGTTTAACTGGCTATTGATGAGAGAACTGTTGTTTCCCTGGCTATTGATGAGAGAACTGTTGTTCCCCTGGCTATTGATGAGAGAACTGTTGTTTCTCTGGCTATTGATGAGAGAACTGTTGTTTCCCTGGCTATTGATGAGAGAACTGTTGTTCTCCTGGCTATTGATGAAAGAACTGTTGTTCAGAAACTTTGGCTATTGATGAGAGAACTGTTGTTTCCCTGGCTATTGATGAGAGAACTGTTGTTCCCTGGCTATTGATGAGAGAACTGTTGTTTTGTTCCTGTTGTTTCCTGGCTATTGATGAGAGAACTGTTGTTCCCCTGGCTATTGATGAGATAACTGTTGTTTCCCTGGCTATTGATCATTGAGAAATGTTGTTCTCCTGGCTATTGATGAGAGAACTGTTGTTTCCCTGGCTATTGATGAGAGAACTGTTGTTTCCTGGCTATTGATCAGTTTCCTGGCTATTGAACTGTTGTTTCCCTGGCTATTGATCATATAACTGTTGTTTCCTGGCTACTGATGAGAGAACTGTTGTTCCCTGGCTATTGATCAGAGAACTGTTGTTCCCCTGGCTATTGATGAGAGAACTGTTGTTTCTCTGGCTATTGATGAGATAACTGTTGTTTCTGGCTATTGATGAGAGAACTGTTGTTTCCCTGGCTATTGATGAGAGAACTGTTGTTCCCCTGGCTATTGATGAGAGAACTGTTGTTCCCCTGGCTATTGATGAGATAACTGTTGTTTCCCTGGCTATTGATCAGAGAAATGTTGTTCTCCTGGCTACTGATGAGAGAACTGTTGTTTCCCTGGCTATTGATCAGATAACTCTTGTTTCCCTGGCTATTGATGAGAGAACTGTTGTTCTCCTAGCTATTGATGAGAGAACTGTTGTTTCCATGTCTATTGATGAGAGAACTGTTGTTTCCCTGGCTATTGATGAGAGAACAGTTGTTCTCCTAGCTATTGATGAGAGAACTGTTGTTTCCCTGGCTATTGATGAGAGAACTGTTGTTCCCCTGGCTATTGATTAGAGAACTGTTGTTCCCCTGGCTATTGATGAGAGAACTGTTGTTTCCCTGGCTATTGATGAGAGAACTGTTGTTCTCCTAGCTATTGATGAGAGAAGTGTTGTTTCCCTCGCTATTGATGAGAGAACTGTTGTTTCCCTGGCTATTGATCAGAGAACTGTTGTTCCCCTGTCTATTGATGAGAGAACAGTTGTTCTCCTGTCTGTTGATGAGAGAACTGTTGTTCTCCTGGCTATTGATGAGAGAACTGTTGTTCCCCTGGCTATTGATGAGAGAACTGTTGTTTCCCTGGCTATTGATCAGAGAACTGTTGTTCTCCTGGCTACTGATGAGAGAACTGTTATTTCCCTGGCTACTGATGAGAGAACTGTTGTTCCCCTGGCTATTGATGAGAGAACTGTTGTTTCCCTGGCTATTGATGAGAGAACTGTTGTTTCCCTGGCTATTGATGAGAGAACTGTTGTTTCCCTGGCTATTGATGAGAGAACTGTTGTTTCCCTGGCTATTGATGAGAGAACTGTTGTTTCCTGGCTATTTATGAAAAACTGTTGTTCCCTGGCTATTGATTAGAGAACTGTTGTTCCCCTGGCTATTGATGAGAGAACTGTTGTTTCCCTGGCTACTGATGAGAGAACTGTTGTTTCCCTGGCTATTGATGAGAGAACTGTTGTTTCCCTGGCTATTGATGAAAGAACTGTTGTTCCCCTGGCTATTGATTAGAGAACTGTTGTTTCCCTGGCTATTGATGAGAGAACTGTTGTTTCCCTGGCTATTGATGAGAGAACTGTTGTTACATACATTAAAAGAATCCCACGTTACAAACTAAAATGTAGCTGTGATTCCAACGAAAGAACGATGGAGCAACAATAATGGATTAATCAGAACATTCAGAAAGAATCCCAGCTGAGACACATAGAAATGTAAAGGTCATTTCAGACTAAGGCCATAGAAATGTAAAGGTCATTTCAGACTAAGGCCATAGAAATGTAAAGGTCATTTCAGACTAAGGCCATAGAAATGTAAAGGTCATTTCAGACTAAGGCCATCGAAATGTAAAGGTCATTTCAGACTAAGCCGACATATGTAGCCCATGCAGTGTTTACTGTGAGTCTCCATGAAGGGGGAACATTTCCTTTAAATGTCAACAACTTGTAGGCCTGTCTGCTGTATATGAATATGTGTAGCCTAGCCTATATGATGAGTAACGTTATATTCAACCAGCCCATGTTTACTGAGTCTCCATGAAGGGGAACATTTCCTATATCTTGTTAGAGAAGTGCTCCGCTGTGGGGATCAAATCAGCAGAAATGCTCAAGAGCGCCACCATAGAGGTTGATAAACCTCAAACTTTCATTAAAATTGACATACAATATACTGAATTAAAGCTACACTCGTTGTGAATCTATCGACCAAGTCAGATTTGTAAAATGCTTTTTCGGGAACGCATGAGAAGCTATTATCTGATAGCATGTAACACCACAAAAGACCGCAGGGACGTAAAACAAAATAATTAGCATATTCGGCAATACACAAACCGCACAATAAAAAAAACATTCATTACCTTTGACCATCTTCTTTGTTGGCACTCCTAGATGTCCCATAATCACTATTGGGTCTTTTTTCGATTAAATCTGTAATGCTGCTGGTGTAGGTGGGTGTGGAGTCAGACGCAGGAGACAGAGAGTGCAATGCTGTGCGTCTTTAATTGCACCAACGCACCACAGGGTACTCACAATAGTAACCACCCCAAACACAGGGAATGAAAATGTACAACGGAAAAGTCACGACCAGGCACTAACACGTACCTCTTCCAGCAGAGTTTCGAAGGTTACACTGAAATAATCCGCACAACAACCAGGCGGGCCGGCTGTCTAATAAAGACAAACTAATCATACCTAAACAGGTGCTACCAATAAACATACAAGGAGGGGAGGAAAGACAATCAGTGGCAGCTAATAGGCCGGTGATGACGACCGCCGAGCGCCACTCGTGACAAAATCGGTCCATATATAGCCTAGATATCGTTATATGTAGACTGTGTGATCAACGGAAAAAAAACTGCGTTTCATATCGTAACGTCATTTTTTAAAATTCAAAAAAGTCGACGATAAACTTTCACAAAACACTTCGAAATACTTTTGTAATGCAACTTTAGGTATTAGTACACGTTAATAAGCGATAAAAATCCTCAAGAGGCAATGTGAAAAGATTAGCTTGCCTGTGGAAAAATTGCTGTCTTGAAAAGTCGAACCAAAATCTGGGCGGGGACAGTAGGAAAGGAGTTCCTTGTTTCGGTTAGACCAAGAATCAATTGCGCAACAAATGACGTGACTCTAGACAAGCTGGGGAAGCTGTAGCCAATGAAAACTCGGCTCTATGTAATTCTGTTCACTTTTAACAATTGCCTGTCGTAACGGAAGAATATATTTTTCCATTTTCAGTGAACAGATTTTCATGCACTATTTGACGAAACGCACGTTCTGTAAATGGCACAGGCGTGATTTAAACAGTTTTGAAACGTCTGAGTGTTTCCTATCCACACACACTAATCATATGCATGTACTATATTCTGGCATGAATAGCAGGGCGCTGAAATGTTGCGCGATTTTTAACAAAAAGCTAAGAAAATTCGCAACATCCTTGTAGGCCTGTCTGCTGTATATGAATATGTAGCCTGGCCTATATGATGAGTAACGTTATATTCAACCAGCCCATGTAGTGTTTACTGTGAGTCTCCATGAAGGGGGAACATCTCCTTTAAATGTCAACAACATGTAGGCCTGTCTGCTGTATATGAATATGTGTAGCCTGGCCTATATGATGAGTAACGTTATATTCAACCAGCCCATGTAGTGTTTCAGGCTCAGACAGTGAAAACTGATGCGTTTTAAGCTCTCACCTAAAGCCTGTTGTCTTGGCATGTGGACATAATGTTATAATATATAGTAAGCGTTATATTCAACCAGCCCATGTAGTGTTTCGTATGCTCAGACAGTGAAAACTGATGCGTTTTAAGCTCTCACCTAAAGCCTGATGTCTTGGCATGTGGACATAAACTTTCTGATCAATCAAATATGTTCTTATTCTACTCATTACAAGTCTCTAGTAGCACAATCAAGCTGTTTCCCCAGTTTACTGAGGAGTATATTCAACCCCAGCTAAAAGCCTACAGACCTATTTATTAAATAAAGTCCACCACAGTAAGAGTCCTCAACTGTAGTGAGAACATTCTGTCATAGGTTTAATCTATTCCTCCATCAATATCACCATCGTTGTTGTAGTCATCACCCTCAGCCTCATTCATCTATTCCTCCATCAATATCACCATCGTTGTTGTAGTCATCACCCTCAGCCTCATTCATCTATTCCTCCATCAACATCACCATCGTTGTTGTAGTCATCACCCTCAACCTCATTCATCTATTCCTCCATTAATATCACCATCGTTGTTGTAGTCATCACCCTCAGCCTCATTCATCTATTCCTCCATCAATATCACCATCGTTGTTGTAGTCATCACCCTCAGCCTCATTCATCTATTCCTCCATCAATATCACCATCGTTGTTGTAGTCATCACCCTCAACCTCATTCATCTATTCCTCCATCAACATCACCATCGTTGTTGTCGTCGACATCATAATAGTCATCATCCACTTCCTGGATGTCCTCCACATCATAGTTTCTGTCCTCAATAAACCCCCATCTGAACAATTCAAATTGTCCTTCTGCCTGCTGGAGCTCATCAAGCTTTCCAGCAAGGACAACTCTTGCCCCAAGACAAAATCCATCTTGCTCTGTGTAATGTTGTTACTCCTCCACGATCAGTTCCTGCTCCTCTGAGTGGAACATCTTGCTCTGTGTAATGTTGTTATTCCTCCACGATCAGTTCCTGCTCCTGTGAGTGGAACATCTTGCTCTGTGTAATATTGTTATTCCTCCACGATCAGTTCCTGCTCCTGTGAGTGGAACATCTGCTCTGTAATGCTGTTATTCCTCCACGATCAGTTCCTGCTCCTGTGAGTGGAACATCTTGCTCTGTGTAATGTTGTTATTCCTCCACGATCAGTTCCTGCTCCTGTGAGTGGAACATCTTGCTCTGTGTAATGTTGTTATTCCTCCACGATCAGTTCCTGCTCCTGTGAGTGGAACATCTTGCTCTGTGTAATGTTGTTATTCCTCCACGATCAGTTCCTGCTCCTGTGAGTGGAACATCTTGACAGTGAAGACATCATCCTCAATGTAGCGCTTCTCTTCACAAAGAGAACAAAGAGCCTTTGCTTGAGGTGAACCTTCCCATCATCCTCTGCTCCTCCTGCTGTCCAGGACCAAGCAGTGCTGTCCACCTGCACTTCATCCCTCGTACACCAGGGCCTGTAGGAGCTGTGAGGACAAACCGTCTCCTCAGGTTGTAGTCCTTCACATGTTTTTATGCTACTACGACCGTGGCCTTTAGGACAGGCGGTTGGCAATATAATAACTATTGATAACAGATAATCAATACCTTGACCATCTATTGATAACAGATAATCAAAACCTTGACCATTTATTGATAACAGATAATCAATACCTTGACCATCTATTGATAATAGATCATCAATACCTCGACCATCTATTGATAACAGATAATCAATACCTTGACCATCTATTGATAATAGATCATCAATACCTTGACCATCTATTGATAATAGATCATCAATACCTTGACCATCTATTGATAATAGATAATCAATACCTTGACCATCTATTGATAACAGATAAAACAGACAGAAAATATGTTCAAGGAAATCCAATCTAAACAAAAAACTTTCAGAAATGACAGAAGCTGCTATGCAATTACTCTGTGACCATCCAACAACAGATCATTAGCAACAGAAACCAAGTTCAGAAACATATACAAATACACATTATTATTGTGTTTGTCCTCCCAGAATGATCATAGAACTGGTATGAGTTGACTTGTTCCTATTGTTGAATATATATAGTGTGGGAGAACAAGTATTTGATACACTGCCGATTTTGCAGGTTTTCCTACTTACAAAGCATGTAGAGGTCTGTAATTTTTTATCATAGGTACACTTCAACTGTGAGAGACGGAATCTAAAAACAAAAATCCAGAAAATCACATTGTATGATTTTTAACTAATTAATTAGCATTTTATTGCATGACATAAGTATTTGATCACCTACCAACCAGTAAGAATTCCGGCTCACAGACCTGTTAGTTTTTTCTTTAAGAAGCCCTCCTGTTCTCCACTCATTACCTGTATAAACTGCACCTGTTTGAACTTGTTACCTGTATAAAAGACACCTGTCACACACTCAATCAAAAAGACCTCCAACCTATCCACAATGGCCAAGACCAGAGAGGGTGTAAGGACACATCGGGGTAAAATTGTAGACCTGCGCAAGGCTGGGATGGGCTACAGGACAATAGGGCAAGTAGCTTGGTGAGAGAAGGCAACAACTGTTGGCACAATTATTAGAAAAATGGAAGAAGTTCAAGATGATGGTCAATCACCCTCGGTCTGGGGATCCATGCAAGATCTCACCTCGTGGGGCATCAATGATCATGAGGAAGGTGAGGGATCAGCCCAGAACTACACGGCAGGACCTGGTCAATGACCTGAAGAGAGCTGGGACCACAGTCTCAAAGAAAACCATTAGTAACACACTACGCCGTCATGGATTAAAATCCTGCAGCCACGCAAGGTCCCCTTGCTCATAACCATCTGGATGGTCCAGAGGAGGAATGGGAGAAGGTCATGTGGTCTGATGAGACAAAAATTTTGCTTTTTGGTCTAAACTTCACTCTGCCGTGTTTGGAGGAAGAATAAGGATGAGTACAACCCCAAGAATACCATCCCAACTGTGAAGCAAGGAGGTGGAAACATATTATTTGGGGACAGGACGACTGCACCGTATGAGGATAGGATAGGATGGATGGGGCCATGTATGGCGAGATCTTGGCCAACAACCTCCTTCCCTCAGTAAGAGCATTGAAGATGGGTCGTGGCTGGGTCTTCCAACATGACAAGGTCCCTAAACACACAGCCAGGGCACCAAAGAGTGGCTCCGTAAGAAGCATCTCAAGACACAGGAGTGGCCAAGCCAGTCTCCTGACCTGAACCCAATAGAAAATCTTTGGAGCTGAAAGTCTGTAATGCCCAGCGACAGCCCCAAAACCTGAAGGATCTGTAGATGGTCTGTATGGAGGAGTGGGTCAAAAATCCCTGCTGCAGTGTGTGCAAACCTGGTCAAGAACTACAGGGAAACGTATGATCTCTGTAATTGCAAACAAAGGTGTCTGTAACAAATATTAAGTTCTGGTTTTCTGATGGATCAAATACTTATGTCATGCAATAAAATGCAAATTAATTACTTAAAAAATCATACAATGTGATTTTCTGGATTTTGTTTTTTGTTGAAGTGTACCTATGATAAAAATTACAGACCTCTTCATGCTTTGTAAGTATGCAAACTTGCAAAATCGGCAGTGTATCAAATACTTTTTCTCCCCACTGTATATAACCTGCATATTTTGTCATCAGGCCTCAGAGGTTCCTATGGTCTAGCAGCAAGGTTCCCTCCAGATTGGTCCTCAATCTGTTCCTCTGTAGTCTGTGGAGTGCAGTCTGGAAGAGACTGCTGGTGGGGGACCATCAATCTGTTCCTCTGCAGTCTGTGGAGTGCAGTCTGGAAGAGACTGCTGGTGGGGGACCATCAATCTGAAAAACAACAACACTCCTGTCTCCTCCAATTTCCTTGTTTTGGGTTTGGACCTGATGGTGTTGCCTGCTTGAAATCCATGGCAACCCCCCAAAAAATCACTAGCTATCACCCAACAGAACTGTCCCCGTCCCCGTACAGAACTGTCCGCCGTGTCCACGAAGGTGTGGCACCAAGCATATTGTCCGGTTCTCGCGCAGAGTGGACTGAGGTGATCTTGGAGAATAATGATGGAGTTCTACGGTGTTGAGACAATCAAGTTTATTGTTCAGACTTTTTTTGCTTTACGGTCAGGGACAGTATGAGTGTAGCCAGGTCCTTTTCTCTCTCTATCCTTGTTTACGGTCAGGGACAGTATGAGTGTAGCCAGGTCCTTTTCTCTCTCTATCCTTGTTTACGGTCTGGGACAGTATGAGTGTAGGCAGGTCCTTGTTTACGGTCTGGGACAGTATGAGTGTAGCCAGGTCCTTGTTTACGGTCTGGGACAGTATGAGGTAGCAGGTCCTTGTTTACGGTCTGGGACAGTATGAGTGTAGCCAGGTCCTTGTTTCTGCAGGTCTGGGACAGTATGAGTTTAGCCAGGTCCCTTGTTTACGGTCTGGGGGACAGTATGAGTGTAGCCAGGTCCTTGTTACGGTCTGGGACAGTATGAGGTAGCCAGGTCCTTTTCTCTCTCTATCCTTGTTTTACGGTCTGGGAAAGTATGAGTGTAGCCAGGTCCTTGTTTACGGTCTGGGACAGTATGAGTGTAGCCAGGTCCTTGTTAGCGGTCTGGGACAGTATGAGTTTTAGCCAGAACCTTGTTTACGGGGTCTGGGACAGTATGAGTGTAGCCAGGTCCTTTTTCTCTCTCTATACTTGTCATGGTCAGGGACAGTATGAGTTTAGCTAGGTCCTTTGTTACGGTCAGGGACAGTATGAGTGTAGCCGGGTCCTTGTTTACGGGGTCTGGGACAGTATGAGTGTAGCCGGGTCCTTGTTTACGGTCAGGGACAGTATGAGTGTAGCCTGGTCCTTGTTTTACGGTCTGGGACAGTAGGAGTGTAGCCAGGTCCTTGTTTACGGTCAGGGACAGTATGAGTGTAGCCAGGTCCTGTTTACGGTCAGGGACAGTATGAGTGTAGCCAGGTCCTTGTTTACGGTCAGGGACAGTATGAGTGAGGCCAGGTCCTTGTTTACGGTCTGGGACAGTATGAGTGA
>NW_027037284.1:0-2500 GCF_034236695.1 Oncorhynchus nerka
CAGCCCAACACCGTGCAGGACGTTTGGCATTTGCCAGAGAACACCAAGATTGGCAAATTCGCCACTGGCGCCCTGTGCTCTTCACAGATGAAAGCAGGTTCACACTGAGCACATGTGACAGACGTGACAGTCTGGAGACGCCGTGGAGAACGTTCTGCTGCCTGCTACATCCTCAGCATGAGCCCGGTTTGGCGGTGGGTCAGTCATGGTGTGGGTAGCATTTTTGGGGTGCCCGCACAGCCCTCCATTTGCTCGCCAGAGGTAGCCTGACTGCCATTAGGTACCGAGATGAGATCCTCAGACCCCTTGTGAGACCATATGCTGGTGCGGTTGGCCTGGTTCCTCCTAATGCAAGTCAATGCTAGACCTCATGTGGCTGGAGTGTCAGCAGTTCCTGCAAGAGGAAAGGCATTGATGCTATGGACCGCCCGTTCTCCAGACCTGAATCCACCTGAGCACATCTGGGACATCATGTCTCGCTCCATCCAGCAACACCACGTTGCACCACAGACTTTCCAGAGTCGTGGATGCTTTAGTCAGGTCTGGAGATCCCTCAAGGAGACCATCCGCCACCTCATCAGGGAGCATGCCCAGGCATTGAAGGGAGGTCATACAGGCAGAGTGGAGGCCACACACTACTGAGCCTCATTTTTGACTTGTTTAAGGACCTTACATAAAGTTGGATGAGACTGTGGTACTTGATTTTCCACTTTAATTTTGATGTGACTCCAAATCCAGACTCCATGGGTTGATAAATTTGATTTCCATTGATAATTTTGTGTGATTTTGTTGTCAGCACATTCAACTATGTAAAGAAAAAGTATTTAATAAGAATATTTCATTCATTCAGATCTAGGAAGTGTTATTTTAGTGTTCCCTTTATTTATTTGAGCAGTGTATATCTATTGACACATTGATGAAAATAATCATGGCCTCTAAACCTTCAAGCTGCATACTGGACCCTATTCCAACTAAACAACTGAAAGAGCTGCTTCCTGTGCTTGGCCCTCCTATGTTGAACATAACCAAACAGCTCTCTATTCACCAGATGTGCACCAAACTCACTAAAAGTGGCAGTAAAAAAGTCTCTCTTGAAAAAGCCTAACCTTGACCCAGAAAATATAAAAAACTATCGGCCTATATCGAATCTTCCATTCCTCTCAAAATGCTTAGAAAAAGCTCTTGCGCAGCAACTCACTGCCTTCCTGAAGACCAACAATGTATACAAAATGCTTCAGTCTGGTTCTAGACCCCATCATAGCACTGAGACTGCACTTGTGAAGATGGTAAATTACCTTTTAATGGCATCAGACCGAGGCTCTGCATCTGTCCTCGTGCTCCTAGACCTTAGTGCTGCTTTTGATACCATCGATTACCACATTCTTTTGGAGAGATTGGAAACCCAAATTGGTCTACACGGACAAGTTCTGACCTGGTTTGGATCTTATCTATCGGAAAAATATCAGTTTGTCTCTGTAGATGGTTTGTACTGACAAATCAAATTCATCCATGCTCTTGTCACTTCAAGATTAGACTACTGCAATGCACTACTTTCCGGCTACCCGGATAAAGCACTAAATAAACTTCAGTTAGTGCTAAATACGGCTGCTAGAATCCTGACTAGAACCAAAAATGTGATCATATTACTCCAGTGCTCTCTACACTGGCGTCCTGTTAAGGCTAGGGCTGATTTCAAGGTTTTACTGCTAACCTACAAAGCATTACATGGGCTTGCTCCTACCGATCTTTCCGATTTGGTCCTGCGTACATACCTACACGTACGCAATGGTCAGAAGACGCAGGCCTCCTTTCTGTCCCGAGAATTTATAAGCAAACAGCTGGAGGCAGGGCTTTCTCCGACAGAGCTCCGTTTTTATGGAATGGTCTGCCTATCCATGTGAAAGACGCAGATTCAGTCTCAAACTTTAAGTCATTATTGAAGACTCATCTCTTCAGTGGGTCATATGATATAGTGTACTCTGGCCCAGGAGTGTGAAGGTGAACAGAAAGGCACTGGAGCAACGAACCGCCCTTGCTGTCTCTGCCTGTCCGGTTCCCCTCTCCACTGGGATTCTCTGCCTCTAACCCTATTACAGGGGCTGAGTCACTGGCTTACTGGAGATCTTCCATGCCGTCCCTAGGAGGTGTGCGTCACCTGAGTGGGTTGGCGCCCCCCCTTGGCCCACCTAGCTGACTATGACTGAGATATGGCCCACCTAGCTGACTATGACTGAGATATGGCCCACCTAGCTGACTATGACTGAGATATGGCCCACCTAGCTGACTATGACTGAGATATGGCCCACCTAGCTGACTATGACTGAGATGTGGCCCACTCATTGACTATGACTGAGATATGCCCACCTAGCTGATGGCCCACCTATGACTGAGATATGGCCCACCTAGCTGACTATGACTGAGATATGACACACCTAGCTGACTATGACTGAGATATGGCCCACCTAGCTGACTATGACTGAGATGTGGCCCACCTAGCTGA
>NW_027037284.1:10000-18537 GCF_034236695.1 Oncorhynchus nerka
TTAGGGCCTAAGGTAAGGGTGGTCTACATTAGGGTCAGGCCTAAGGTAAGGGTGGTCTACATTAGGTTAGGGCCTAAGGTAAGGGTGGTCTACATTAGGTTAGGGCCTAAGGTAAGGGTGGTCTACATTAGGTTAGGGCCTAAGGTCAGGGTGGTCTACATTAGGTCAGGGCCTAAGGTAAGGGTGGTCTACATTAGGTTAGGGCCTAAGGTAAGGGTGGTCTACATTAGGTTAGGTAAGGTAAGGGTGGCCATTAGGTTAGGCCTAAGGGGTGGTCTACATTAGGGTTAGGGCCTAAGGTAGGATGGTCTACATTAGGTTAGGGCCTAAGGTAAGGGTGGTCTACATTAGGTTAGGGCCTAAGGTAAGGGTGGTCTACATTAGGTTAGGGCCTAAGGTAAGGGTGGTCTACATTAGGTTAGGGCCTAAGGTAAGGATGGTCTACATTAGGGTTAGGGCTAAGGTCAGGGGTGGTCTACATTAGGGTTAGGGCCTAAGGTAAGGGTGGTCTACATTAGGTTAGGGTGGCTACTAAGGCCTAAGGTAGGGTGGTCTACATTAGGGTTAGGGCCTAAGGTAGGGTGGTCTACATTAGGTTAGGGCCTAAGTGTGGTCTACATTAGGTTAGGGCCTAAGGTAAGGGTGGTCTACATTAGGGTTAGGGCCTAAGGTAAGGGTGGTCTACATTAGGTTAGGGCCTAAGGTAAGGGTGGTCTACATTAGGGTTAGGGCCTAAGGTAAGGGTGGTCTACATTAGGTTAGGCCTAAGGTAAGGTGGTGGGGTTAGGGGCTAAAGGTCATTAGGTTAGGGCCTAAGGTAAGGGTGGTCTACATTAGGTTAGGGCCTAAGGTAAGGGTGGTCTACATTAGGGTTAGGGCCCTAAGGTAAGGGTGGTCTACATTAGGTTAGGGGCCTAAGGTAAGGGTGGTCTACATTAGGGTTAGGGCCTAAGGTAAGGGTGGTCTACATTAGGGTTAGGGCCTAAGGTAGGGTGGTCTACAGGGTTAGGGGTGGTCTACATTTAGGGCCTAAGGTAAGGGTGGTCTACATTAGGGTTAGGGTTAGGGCCTAAGGGTGGTCTACATTAGGGTTAAGGGTGGTCTACATTAGGGTTAGGGTCTAAGGGGGGTAGTCTATATTAGGTTAGGGCCTAAGGGGTGGTCTACATTAGGGTTAGGGTCTAAGGTAAGGTGGTCTACATTAGGTTAGGGCCTAAGGTAAGGGTGGTCTACATTAGGGTTAGGGCTAAGGTAAGGGTGGTCTACATTAGGGTTAGGGGCTAAGGTAAGGGTGGTCTACATTAGGGTTAGGGCCTAAGGTAAGGGTGGTCTACATTAGGGTTAGGGCCTAAGGTAAGGGTGGTCTACATGAGGGTTAGGGGTTAAGGTAAGGGTGGTCTACATTAGTGCTGGAGCTAAGGTAAGGGTGGTCTACTCCCTCCTCTCACCGCCTCTCCTAACCCCCCCTCCACCTCCTCTTCACTCCTCTCCTCTCCTCACCCCTCCTCCGCCTCCTCTTCACTCCTCTCCTCTCCTCCACCCTCCTCCGCCTCCCCATCCTCTCCTCTCTTCTCCTCCCCCTCCTCCCTCCTCTCACCTCCTCTCCTAACCCCTCATCCGCCTCCTCTTCACTCCTCTCCTCTCCTCCACCCTCCTCCGCCTCCCCATCCTCTCCTCTCTTCTCTTCTCCTCCCCCTCCTCCCTCCTCTCACCTCACCTCCTCTCCTAACCCCTCATCCGCCTCCTCTTCACTCCTCTCCTCCACCCTGCTCCGCCTCCCCATCCTATCCTCTCTTCTCTTCTCCTCTTCCCCTCCCCCTCCTCCCCCTCCTCACTCCTCCTCTCTTCTCCTCCCCCTCTCCTCCCCCTCTTCCCCTCCCCCTCTCCTCCCCCTCTTCCCCTGCCCCCTCCTCCCCTCCTCACTCCTCCTCTCTTCTCCTCCCTTCCTCTCCCTTCCCTCTCGCAGGTCCAGATGTTTGCCCCCAACGTGGACCAAATGCATGTAGTGAACCACTGTGAGGGGAAACCCACAGCTGAGAAACGCAACGTCCTGGAGGAGAGTGCTCGAATCGCCCGCGGCGATGTGTCTGACCTTGCCAAGCTAGAGATCACCGCCTTCGACGCCCTCGTTATCCCAGGTGAGCATTCCTCCTTCATCTAGCACCAGCACAATGATAATATGATACTGGTACTGACTAACACAGTCCTGTCTTTATCTTTTATCAGTAAACACTTTATCATCTCTCCTTTATTCTATATCTCTGTTACTATATCATCTCTCCTTTATTCTATATCATCTCTCCTTTATTCTATATCTCTGTTACTATATCATCTCTCCTTTATTCTATATCTCTGTTACTATATCATCTCTCCTTTATTCTATATCTCTGTTACTATATCATCTCCTTTATGCTATATCTCTGTTACTATATCATCTCTCCTTTATTCTATATCTCTGTTACTATATCATCTCTCCTTTATTCTATATCTCTGTTACTATATCATCTCTCCTTTAATCTATATCTGTTACTATATCATCTCTCCTTTATTCTATATCATCTCTCCTTTATTCTATATCTCTGTTACTATATCATTTCTCCTTTATTCTATATCTCTGTTTCTATATCATCTCTCCTTTATTCTATATCATCTCTCCTTTATTCTATATCTCTGTTACTATATCATCTCTCCTTAATTCTATATCTCTGCTACTATATCATCTCTCCTTTAAGCTATATCATCTCTCCTTTAATCTATATCTCTGCTACTATATCATCTCTCCTTTATTCTATATCTCTGTTACTATATCATCTCTCCTTTATTCTATATCTCTGTTACTATATCATCTCTCCTTTATGCTATATCTCTGTTACTATATCATCTCTCCTTTATTCTATATCTCTGTTACTATATCATCTCTCCTTTATTCTATATCTCTGTTACTATATCATCTCTCCTTTATTCTATATATCTGTTACTATATCATCTCTCCTTTATTCTATATCTCTGTTACTATATCATCTCTCCTTTATTCTATATCTCTGTTACTATATCATCTCTCCTTTATTCTATATCTGTTACTATATCATCTCTCCTTTATTCTATATCTCTGTTACTATATCATCTCTCCTTTATTCTATATCTCTGTTACTATATCATTTCTCCTTTATTCTATATCTCTGTTTCTATATCATCTCTCCTTTATTCTATATCATCTCTCCTTTATTCTATATCTCTGTTACTATATCATCTCTCCTTAATTCTATATCTCTGCTACTATATCATCTCTCCTTTAAGCTATATCATCTCTCCTTTAATCTCTGCTGCTATATCATCTCTCCTTTATTCTATATCTCTGTTACTATATCATCTCTCCTTTATTCTATATCTCTGTTACTATATCATCTCTCCTTTATGCTATATCTCTGTTACTATATCATCTCTCCTTTATTCTATATCTCTGTTACTATATCATCTCTCCTTTATTCTATATCTCTGTTACTATATCATCTCTCCTTTATTCTATATCTCTGTTACTATATCATCTCTCCTTTATTCTATATCATCTCTCCTTTATTCTATATCTCTGTTACTATATCATCTCTCCTTTATTCTATATCTCTGTTACTATATCATCTCTCCTTTATTCTATATCTCTGTTACTATATCATCTCCTTTATGCTATATCTCTGTTACTATATCATCTCTCCTTTATTCTATATCTCTGTTACTATATCATCTCTCCTTTATTCTATATCTCTGTTACTATATCATCTCTCCTTTAATCTATATCTGTTACTATATCATCTCTCCTTTATTCTATATCATCTCTCCTTTATTCTATATCTCTGTTACTTTATCATCTCTCCTTTATTCTATATCTCTGTTACTATATCATCTCTCCTTTATTCTATATCATCTCTCCTTTATTCTATATCTCTGTTACTATATCATCTCTCCTTTATTCTATATCTCTGTTACTATATCATCTCTCCTTTATTCTATATCTCTGTTACTATGTCATCTCCTTTATGCTATATCTCTGTTACTATATCATCTCTCCTTTATTCTATATCTCTGTTACTATATCATCTCTCCTTTATTCTATATCTCTGTTACTATATCATCTCTCCTTTAATCTATATCTGTTACTATATCATCTCTCCTTTATTCTATATCATCTCTCCTTTATTCTATATCTCTGTTACTATATCATTTCTCCTTTATTCTATATCTCTGTTTCTATATCATCTCTCCTTTATTCTATATCATCTCTCCTTTATTCTATATCTCTGTTACTATATCATCTCTCCTTAATTCTATATCTCTGTTACTATATCATCTCTCCATTTATTTATATCTCTGCTATATCATCTCTCCTTTAATCTATATCTCTGCTACTATATCATCTCTCCTTTATTCTATATCTCTGTTACTATATCATCTCTCCTTTATTCTATATGTCTGTTACTATATCATCTCTCCTTTATGCTATATCTCTGTTACTATATCATCTCTCCTTTAATCTATATCTCTGTTACTATATCATCTCTCCTTTATTCTATATCTCTGTTACTATATCATCTCTCCTTTATTCTATGTATCTGTTACTATATCATCTCTCCTTTATTCTATATATCTGTTACTATATCATCTCTCCTTTATTCTATATCATCTCTCCTTTCTCTATCTCTGTTACTATATCATCTCTCCTTTATTCTATATCATCTCTCCTTTCTCTATCTCTGTTACTATATCATCTCTCCTTTATTCTATATCTCTGTTACTATATCATCTCACCTTTATTCTATATCTCTGTTACTATATCATCTCTCCTTTATTCTATATCTCTGTTACTATATCATCTCTCCTTTATTCTATATATCTGTTACTATATCATCTCTCCTTTATTCTATATCTCTGTTACTATATCATCTGTCCTTTATTCTATATCTCTGTTACTATATCATCTCTCCTTTAATCTATATCTGTTACTATATCATCTCTCCTTTAATCTATATCTCTGTTACTATATCATCTGTCCTTTATTCTATATCTCTGTTACTATATCATCTTTCCTTTAAGCTATATCATCTCTACTTTATTCTATATCTCTGTTACTATATCATCTCTCCTTTATTCTATATATCTGTTACTATATCATCTCTCCTTTATTCTATATCTCTGTTACTATATCATCTTTCCTTTAAGCTATATCATCTCTTCTTTATTCTATATCTCTGTTACTATATCATCTCTCCTTTATGCTATATCTCTGTTACTATATCATCTCTCCTTTATTCTATATCTCTGTTACTATATCATCTCTACTTTATTCTATATCTCTGTTACTATATCATCTCTCCTTTATTCTATATCTCTGTTACTATATCATCTCTCCTTTATTCTATATCTCTGTTACTATATCATCTTTCCTTTAAGCTATATCATCTCTCCTTTATTCTATATCTCTGTTACTATATCATCTCTCCTTTATTCTATATCTCTGTTACTATATCATCTCTCCTTTAATCTATATCTCTGTTACTATATCATCTCTCCTTTATGCTACATCTCTGTTACTATATCATCTCTCCTTTATTCTATATCTCTGTTACTATATCATCTCTCCTTTATTCTATATCTCTGTTACTATATCATCTCTCCTTTAATCTATATCTCTGTTACTATATCATCTCTCCTTTAATCTATATCTCTGTTACTATATCATCTTTCCTTTAAGCTATATCATCTCTCCTTTATTCTATATCTCTGTTACTATATCATCTCTCCTTTATTCTATATATCTGTTACTATATCATCTCTCCTTTATTCTATATCTCTGTTACTATATCATCTCTCTTTATTCTATATCATCTCTTTATTCTATATCTCTGTTATTCTATATCATCTCTCCTTTATTCTATATCTCTGTTCTATATCATCTCTCCTTTATTCTATATCTCTGTTACTATATCATCTCTCCTTTATTCTATATCTCTGTTACTATATCATCTCTCCTTTATTCTATATCTCTGTTACTATATCATCTCTCCTTTATTCTATATCTCTGTTACTATATCATCTCTCCTTTATTCTATATCTCTGTTACTATATCATCTCTCCTTTATCTCTGTTACATCATCTCTCTTTATGCTATATCTTATTACTATATCATCTCTCATTTATTCTATATCTCTGTTACTATATCATCTCTCCTTTATTCTATATCTCTGTTACTATATCATCTCTCATTTATTCTATATCTCTGTTACTATATCATCTCTCCTTTATTCTATATCTCTGCTACTATATCATCTCTCATTTATTCTATATATCTGTTACTATATCATCTCTCCTTTATTCTATATCATCTCTCCTTTATTCTATATCTCTGTTACTATATCATCTCTCCTTTATTCTATATCTCTGTTACTATATCATCTCTCCTTTATTCTATATCTCTGTTACTATATCATCTCTCATTTATTCTATATCTCTGCTACTATATCATCTCTCCTTTATTCTATATCTCTGCTACTATATCATCTCTCCTTTATTCTATATCTCTGCTACTATATCGTCTCTCCTTTATTCTATATCATCTCTCCTTTATTCTATATCTCTGTTACTATATCATCTCTCCTTTATTCTATATCTCTGTTACTATATCATCTCTCCTTTATTCTATATCATCTCTCCTTTATTCTATATCATCTCTCCTTTATTCTATATTTCTGTTACTATATCATCTCTCCTTTATTCTATATCTCTGTTACTATATCATCTCTCCTTTATTCTCTGTTACTATATCATCTCTCCTTTATTCTATATATCTGTTACTATATCATCTCTCCTTTATTCTATATCTCTGTTACTATATCATCTCTCCTTTATTCTATATCTCTGTTACTATATCATCTCCTTTATGCTATATCTCTGTTACTATGTCATCACTCTTTCACTATGACTTCATTTCAATCATTCTACTCCCACCAACCCCAAACAAAACAAAACCACTGGTCTCTGCCGTGCTCCTCTCAACTGAACTGTGTTGTGTTTTGCAGGTGGTTTTGGCGTGGCTAAAAATCTGTCTGACTGGGCTGTGAAGGGGAAGGAGTTCACGGTTCAACCCCAAGTAGAGAAGCTGATTAAGGGGTTCCACGCTGCAGGCAAGCCCCTGGCTATGTGCTGCATCTCCCCTGTCCTAGCTGCTAAGGCCCTGCCGGGGTGTGAGATCACCGTGGGACAGGACAAGGAGTGTGAGAGGTGAGTTACAATGTCTCAGGTGTGTTTGTGTGTGTGTGTGTGTGTGTGTGTGTGTGTGTGTGTGTGTGTGTGTGTGTGTGTGTGTGTGTGTGTGTGTGTGTGTGTGTGTGTGTGTGTGTGTGTGTGTGTGTGTGTGTGTGTGTGTGTGTGTGTGTGTGTGTGTGCGTGTGTGTGCTCATATGTTTTAACAGGACAAAGCAGTATGTTTTTAACCCTGCTGCTTTTCTTCTCCCTCCTGCCACTAGATGGCCCCATGCCCAGACGGCAACTGCCATGAAGGAGCTGGGCTGTAAACACGTGAATAAGAAAGTGGGGGAGGTCCACATCGATGTGAAGAACAAGCTGGTCACCTCCTCCGCCTTCATGTGTAACGCTCCCGTACACGAGGTGTTTGACGGGGTGGGCGTCATGGTTACAGAACTGCTCAAACTGGCCTAGGACACGTCTGAGATTCAGAATACTGATTAGCTGTGCTTCTCAAAAGGCACCCTGTTCCCTTTATAGTGCTGATGTGACCTTCTCAAAAGGCACCCTGTTCCCTTTATAGTGCTGATGTGACCTTCTCAAAAGACACCCTGTTCCCTTTATAGTGCTGATGTGACCTTCTCAAAAGACACCCTGTTCCCTTTATAGTGCTGATGTGACCTTCTCAAAAGACGGGAAGCGGGAGCCATTTGGGAAGTGACCTCACAATCATGTTTGTTGTTGTTGTTGTTTGTTTACCTGGAGACCCTCCTGATCGGAATGTAATGGACACACAGAAGAAGCAGAAGAAGATAGTGTTTCTGTTGCTTCATCCGTCTGACTGTGGGATGAATTGTGTTTTTATCAACATCGTAATAAAAGTAAAACCAAATTCTGGAATGAACGACTTTTCATTTGATTAGTTTTTTCAGCTTGTCGTAGCCTTATGCCATAGTTTGTACATCTCAATTGTCAGTAGAAACCACATTTGATTAAGCAAGTCAGTCATGTCTGATATGTTTTTTTAAAGGCAGTAAATGAGGCTGAATCAAATCAAATCAAATCAAATTTTATTTGTCACATACACATGGTTAGCAGATGTTAATGCGAGTGTAGCAAAATGCTTGTGCTTCTAGTTCTGACAATGCAGTGATAACCAACAAGTAATCTAACTAACAATTCCAAAACTACTGTATTTTACACAGTGTAAGGGGATAAAGAATATGTACATAAGGATATATGAATGAGTGATGGTACAGAGCAGCATAGGCAAGATACAGTAGATGGTATCTAAGCCTGATGAA
>NW_027037285.1:0-18540 GCF_034236695.1 Oncorhynchus nerka
TATATAGTGCACTACTGTAGACCAGAGCCCTGTGGGTGGTGGTCAACTGCACTGTGTGGATTAGGGTGTGGTGGGTTGGGAACCAAGGTGTTTCATGATCAGTGATGTGTTCTACGGCTCGGGGATAATGTGGATTAGGGTGTGGTGTAAGGTTTTAAGGTTTTAAGGTTTTAAGGTTTTAACCCTGTCAGTCACAAGACCACAGCGGTAAAAAAATCTACTTTTCATTGATCGGACTTTCATTGATCGGACTTTCATTGATCAGACTTTCATTGATCGGACTTTCATTGATCAGACTTTCATTGATCAGACTTTCATTGATCAGACTTTCATTGATCAGACTTTCATTGATCAGACTTTCATTGATCGGACTTTCATTGATCAGACTTTCATTGATCGGACTTTCATTGATCAGACTTTCATTGATCAGACTTTCATTGATCAGACTTTCATTGATCAGACTTTCATTGATCAGACTTTCATTGATCGGACTTTCATTGATCGGACTTTCATTGATCGGACTTTCATTGATCGGACTTTCATTGATCAGACTTTCATTGATCAGACTTTCATTGATCAGACTTTCATTGATCGGACTTTCATTGATCAGACTTTCATTGATCAGACTTTCATTGATCAGACTTTCATTGATCAGACTTTCATTGATCAGACTTTCATTGATCAGACTTTCATTGATCAGACTTTCATTGATCGGCATGTCCTTTATATTTACTCTCACAATGAAGGGATTTTTAAAAATAAAAATAAAACATTTTCAGGACAACAAGGTCTACAAAGAGAATACAGAAGAATTTGACGTAAAAAACTGTTGCATTCACAAGTTTTATTGACAAATGTCAACAACAACAAAAATATGGTCAGTCAAAATCAAAAACCTGTTAAAATGAATGTATATGAATGATGTAAGGAAATCAATGGTTTGATCAGTGGGAGATGAATATCCAACTAGTCAGTGACGACTGTGTGGAGTTTGAAAACCACGTTACACTTTTATGTTCGTGAGATTCTCCGCTTCAGCTCTATAGGCGTTTTTGTAAAAAGAGACCCCCCCCCCCCCCTGGGGCCCCTTTCTCAGGATCCTCGCTTGTCTCTCAAACGCTGCTCCTAGCTCCGCCCCTGTTAATGACACGGGATAATGGGTTGGGATCAATGGATTTAACTCAAACGCTGCTCCTAGCTCCGCCCCCTGTTAATGACACGGGATAATGGGTTGGGATCAATGGATTTAACTCAAACGCTGCTCCTAGCTCCGCCCCCGTTAATCACACGGGATAATGGGTTGGGATCAATGGATGCAGAAGAAACAGATTAATCCAAGGGTTCAACCTGTAACTCAGACACGTGGGTTAGACGTGTGTCACGACTTCCGCCGAAGTTGGTGCCTCTCCTTGTTCGGGCGGCGTTTCGGCGGTCGACGTCATCCGGTTTTCTAGCCGCCACCAATCTACATTTCCATTTGTTTTGTCTTTATTGTACAGACCTGGTTTCCAATACATTATAATTTAATTCTCTATTTAACCCTCTGGTGGTTTCCCCCTCCAGTTCCCCCCCTCTCTGGTTCCCCCTCTGGTACCCCCTCTGGTACCCCCTCTGAGTTCCCCCTCTGGTTCCCCCTCTGGTTCCCCCTCTGGTCCCCCCTCTGGTCCCCCCTCTGGTTCCCCCACTCTGGTTCCCCCTGTTTTGTGTGTGTTTGTTCTGTGTTTAGTTGTGCTACTATTTTGCTTGAGCTGGATTGTTTTCCTTACGTGGGGTACTTTATTACAGTCGTTTGAGTAAAGTCCGTTATGACTCATCCTCCGTGTCTGACTCCGTCCCACCAGCTGGACATCAACCCTTTTACAAAAAGTCGGTAAATCACGCCGGGCGTGACGGTGCGGTCGTTTGGGTTAAAAACGCTTTACCTGAAAGCTAGTCATCACACCGACATTCATTGTCATTATAGTAGACTGTGTGGAGGAAATGATTCAATGATTTAATGACCTACTATGGGGTTTCATTGGATATACTGTTTTTACCCTGAGAATCGGCTGTTATATGTTAGTATTTTGCTGGTACAGGATATGTGACTTAGTCTGAAGTCTGGTCGACAGATAAGAGCCGTTTGATTACGACCTCAGTATGTGACATCCCTGTTTTAACCATCTACAGGAACTTAGATGTGTG
The DNA here is from genome assembly GCF_034236695.1 of Oncorhynchus nerka. Taxonomy (NCBI): domain Eukaryota; kingdom Metazoa; phylum Chordata; class Actinopteri; order Salmoniformes; family Salmonidae; genus Oncorhynchus; species Oncorhynchus nerka. The sequence goes on from NW_027037285.1 coordinate 2,185, forward strand.
GAAACGTGCATGGGGGTTTCTGGACACGGTGCCAACGTCAGCTATCTTAATCTGAACTGACAAGCTTTTACACACGCCCCTGTTTCCACCCATCTGCAGACACATACTTTTTCTATAAGAGGAGAGAGACAACTCTGTTCGTTGGGCTTTCCTAACGATGCACTGTTGACTGGTTGTTATCGAAAAAAATCTTATAATGAAGTTGTTTTTGAAGAATGCAGTCTCTCTCCTTTTTGGTGAGAATTACCATGACAACTATTCATTGTTAAATGTCTAAGCTGAAGTATGGAATAGTTTAAAGACGGTCATACCATGGACCATTGAGATATTTGATTTGGGATTTTAGAACCCTTTTTATATAATAATAAAATAGATATTAAACAATTATTTGATAAAATATTGACTTTGGCCTTTTACTATAGCCCAGAGAAACTATAGGCCAGAGAAACTAGAGCCCAGAGAAACTATAGCCCAGAGAAGCTATAGCCCAGAGAAACTATAGCCCAGAGAAACTAGAGCCCAGAGAACTGAAACTATAGCCCAGAGAAACTATATTAGCCCAGAGAAACTATAGCCCAGAGAAAAAGCCCAGAGAAACTATGAGCCCAGAGAAACTAGAGCCCAGAGAAACTATAAGCCCAGAGAAACTAGAGCCCAGAAAAATATTGAATTTGGCTTTTACTACTATGACAGAGAAACTGATTGAATTACATTTTCATAATGGTAAAATAGACAGTCCAATAATTCATGAAATAAGGTTTTAAAGTGTCTTATCCTTCAAATCTAGAACATTACTGTATAAGGGAAACAAGGTTTTAAAGTGTCTGTCCTTTAAATATATAACATTACCGTATAAGAAACAAGGTTTTAAAGTGTCTTATCCTTTAAATCTAGAACATTACTGTATAAGAAACAAGGTTTTAAAGTGTCTTATCCTTTAAATCTAGAACATTACTGTATAAGAAACAAGGTTTTAAAGTGTCTGTCTTTTAAATCTACAAAAATAAATTAAACACAGAGATTTGTAGACATATTTAACCCCTTTATGTGTCGTCACAAAACAACCTTCATACGACCTTCATTTGTTGTTTTAAAAGTGGTACCGGCTACCTTCAGACGAGTCCTGTGACACTTGTGGGGGTCGTAGAGAAAAACGGAGACCACCATCATGTTTGTGAGAATCTCCCCTTGTGAGAATCTCCCCTTGTGAGAATCTCCCCTTGTGAGAATCTCCCTTGTGACAATCTCCCCTTGTGAGAATCTCCCTTGTGACAATCTCCCCTTGTGAGAATCTTCCTTGTGAGAATCTCCCCTTGTGAGAATCTTCCCTTGTGACAATCTCCCCTTGTGACAATCTCCCTTGTGAGAATCTCCCCTTGTGACAATCTCCCCTTGTGAGAATCTCCTTGGAGAATCTCCCCTTGTGAGAATCTCCCCTTGTGACAATCTCCCCTTGTGAGAATCTCCCCTTGTGACAATCTCCCCTTGTGAGAATCTCCCCTGTGACAATCTCCCTTGTGAGAATCTCCCTTGTGAGAATCTCCCCTTGTGAGAATCTCCCCTTGTGGAGAATCTCCCCTTGTGAGAATCTTAACATTGTTGTCCTAATGTTTTGGACGCAACAAACAGAAATTGGCACATCGACGGTACCGATTTCAGACGAGTCCCGTGACCCTTGTGGGGGTCGTAGAGCAAAACGGAGACCTTCAGACGAGTCCCGTGACCCTTGTGGGGTCGTAGAGCAAAACGGAGCCCTTCAGACGAGTCCCGTGACCCTTGTGGGGAGTCGTAGAGCAAAACGGAGACCACCATGCGTTGGTGAGAATCTCCCCTTGTGAGAATCTCCCCTTGTGAGAATCTCCCCTTGTGAGAATCTCCCTTGTGACAATCTCCTTGTGAGAATCTCCCCTTGTGACAATCTCCCCTTGTGAGAATCTTCCCTTGTGAGAATCTCCCCTTGTGAGAATCTTCCTTGTGACAATCTCCCCTTGTGACAATCTCCCCTTGTGACAATCTCCCTTGTGAGAATCTCCCTTGTGACAATCTCCCCCTTGAGAATCTCCCCTTGTGACAATCTCCTTGTGAGAATCTCCCTTGTGACAATCTCCCCTTGTGACAATCTCCTTGTGAGAATCTCCCTTGTGAGAAATCTCCTTGTGACAATCTCTCAGACAATCTCCCCTTGTGACAATCTCCCTTGTGAGAATCTCCCCTTGTGAGAATCTCCCCTGTGAGAATCTCCCCTTGTGACAATCTCCTTTGTGAGAATCTCCCCTTGTGAGAATCTCTCCCTGTGAGAATCTCCTTGTGAAAATCTCCTTGTGACAATCTCCTGTGAGAATCTCCCCTTGTTTTGGACAATAAACTCATCCTTCCATTTGAGAATCTCCCTTGTGAGAATCTCCCCTTGTGAGAATCTCAGAAAATGTGGACTCCCTGGGGTGTGACAATCTCCTTGTGAGAATCTTCCACAGTGGGGCCGTTATAACATTGTTGTCCTAATGTTTTGGGCGCAACAAACAGAAATTGGCACATCGACGGTGCCGATTTCAGATGAGTCCCCGTGACTCCTTGTGGGGTCGAGAGCAAAACGGGAGACCTTCAGATTTAGTCCCCGTGGACCCTTGTGGGGGTCGAGAGCAAAATGGAGCCCTTCAGACGAGTCCCGTGACCTTTGGGGCTCGTAGAGCACAATGAGACCACCATCGGCGTTGGTGAGTCTCCCCTTTCCATAACAGTGTTGTAGGTCAAAGCGTTTGGACATTACAGATGTTTTTGTGAGAAGACCAATTTTCAGATTCATACCATGGTCTCTCAAAAAAACAAACACTGTAGTCTTTCACCTTTGACCTCGGATGTGGTGGATTGAGATTTGCCCCAATGCAATGCAGAAATCTCTGGCTTAAAAGGGCGTCGGGCGTCAATCGACTCTAAGGAGGTTTACCGTAAAATAAGGTGTTTACCAGTCAGTCATTTGTCGTGATATATTTCAGTTGAACTATCACTGCTTTTACACTATCCAACACAAGACTGGACTACCACTGCTTTTACACTGTCCAACACAAGACTGGACTACCACTGCTTTAACACTGTCCAACACCAGACTGGACTACCACTGCTTTAACACTGTCCAACACAAGACTGGTCTACCACTGCTTTAACACTGTCCAACACAAGACTGGACTACCACTGCTTTTACACTGTCCAACACAAGACTGGACTACCACTGCTTTTACACTGTCCAACACAAGACTGGACTACCACTGCTTTAACACTGTCCAACACAAGACTGGACTACCACTGCTTTAACACTGTCAACACAAAACTGGACTACCACTGCTTTAACACTGTCAACACAAGACTGGACTACCACTGCTTTTACACTGTCCAACACAAGACTGGACTACCACTGCTTTAACACTGTCCAACACAAGACTGGACTACCACTGCTTTTACACTGTCCAACACAAGACTGGACTACCACTGCTTTAACACTGTCCAACACAAGACTGGACTACCACTGCTTTTACACTGTCCAACACAAGACTGGACTACCACTGCTTTTAACACTGTCCAACACAAGACTGGACTACCACTGCTTTACACTGTCCAACACAAGACTGGACTACCACTGCTTTAACACTGTCCAACACAAGACTGACTACCACTGCTTTTAACACTGTCCAACACAAGACTGGACTACCACTGCTTTAACACTGACCTCAACACAAGACTGACTACCACTGCTTTAACACTGTCCAACACAAGACTGACTACCACTGCTTTTACACTGTCCAACACAAGACTGGACCAGCACTGCTTTAACACTGTCCAACACAAGACTGGACTGCTTTACACTGTCCAACACAAGACTGGGACTATCACTGCTTTTACACTGGTCCAAACTTACAAGACTGGACTACCACTGCTTTAACACTGTCCAACACAAGACTGGTCTACCACTGCTTTAACACTGTCAACACAGAGACTACCACTGCTTTTACACTGTCCAACACAAGACTGGACTACCACTGCTTTAACACTGTCAACACAAGACTGGTCTACCACTGCTTTTACACTGTCCAACACAAGACTGACTACCACTGCTTTAACACTGTCAACACAAGACTGGACTGCTTTAACACTGTCCAACACAAGACTGGACTACCACTGCTTTTACACTGTCCAACACAAGACTGGACTACACTGCTTTAACACTGTCCAACCAAGATTGACTGCTTTAACACTGTCCAACACAAGACTGGACTACCACTGCTTTAACACTGTCCAACACAAGACTGGACTACCACTGCTTTAACACTGTCCAACACAAGACTGGACTACCACTGCTTTAACACTGTCCAACACAAGACTGGACTACCACTGCTTTAACACTGTCCAACACAAGACTGGACTACCACTGCTTTACACTGTCCAACACAAGACTGGACTACCACTGCTTTTACACTGTCCCAACACAAGACTGGACTATCACTGCTTTAACAATGTCCAACACAAGACTGGGACTGCTTTACACTGTCCAACACAAGACTGGACTACACTGCTTTAACACTGTCCAACACAAGACTGGACTACCACTGCTTTTACACTGTCAACACAAGACTGGACTACCACTGCTTTAACACTGTCCAACACAAGACTGGACTGCTTTAACACTGTCCACACAAGACTGGACTACCACTGCTTTTACACTGTCCAACACAAGACTGGACTGCTTTAACACTGTCCAACACAAGACTGACTACCACTGCTTTTACACTGTCCAACACAGGACTGGACTACCACTGCTTTTACACTGTCCAACACAAGACTGGACTACCACTGCTTTACACCGTCCAACACAAGACTGACTACCACTGCTTTAACACCGTCCAACACAAGACCGACTAATATTGCTTTAACACTGTCCAACACAAGACTGACTACTACTGCTTAACACTGTCCAACACAAGACTGACTACCACTGTTTTAACACTGTCCAACAAAAGACTGGACTACCACTGCTTTAACACTGTCCAACACAAGACTGGACTACCACTGCTTTAACACTGTTCAACACAAGACTGGACTACCACTGCTTTAACACTGTCCAACACAAGACTGGACTACCACTGCTTTTACACTGTCCAACACAAGACTGGACTACCACTGCTTTAACACTGTCCAACACAAGACTGGACTACCACTGCTTTAACACTGTCCAACACAAGACTGGACTACCCTTGGTATCCCCCCCAGGACAGGACTGGATCTGTGTCAGGGGACTTCCCTTGGTATCCCCCCCAGGACAGGACTGGATCTGTGTCAGGGGACTTCCCTTGGTATCCCCCCCAGGAAAGGACTGGATCTGTGTCAGGGGACTTCCCTTGGTATTCCCTCTAGGACTGGATCTGTGTCAGGGGACTTCACTTGGTATCCCCCGAGGACAGGACTGGATCTGTGTCAGGGGACTTCCTTGGTATCCCCCCAGGACAGGACTGAATCTGTGTCAGGTGACTTCCCTGTATCCCCTCTATGACTGAATCTGTGCTGTGTGTCTTCCCTTGTATTCTAGGATCAGCACCCAGCCAGGGTGTCAGTGACTTCCCTGGTATTCCTCTACAGGGTAGAGGGACTGGAATCTGTGCTGTGTGTCTTCCCTGGCATTCTGTGACTGAAGGCAACTGTGCTGTGCGACTTCCCTCTGCTGTCCCTCTTCTCTCTAGGACTGAATCTGTGTCAGGTGTCTTCCTTGGGTATTCCTCTAGACTGAATTCTGTGCTGTGTGTCTCCCTGGTATCCCCTCTAGGACTGGAATCTGTGCCAGGTGACTTCATTCTCTCAGGACAGGATCAATCTTTGCACAGGTGTGCCCTTCCTGTAACCCCTCTCTAGGACAGGACTGAATCTGTGCCAGGTGTCTTCCTGTATCCTCTAGGATTGCACCTGTGCTGTGTGACTTCCTTGGTATTCCTTCAGGACTGGAATTCCAAATGTCTTCCCTTGGTATTCCCTCTAGGACTGAATCTGTGTCAGGTGTCTTCCCTTGTATTCCCTCTAGGACTGAATCTGTGTCAGGTGTCTTCCTTGGTATTCCCTCTAGGACTGAATCTGTGTCAGGTGTCTTCCCTTGGTATTCCCTCTAGGACAGGACTGAATCTGTGTCAGGTGACTTCCTTGGTATTCCCTCTAGGACTGGATCTGTGGCCAGGTGTCTTCCCTTGGTATTCCCTCTAGGACAGGACTGAATCTGTGTCAGGTGTCTTCCCTTGGTATCCCCTCTAGGACTGAATCTGTGTCAGGTGTCTTCCCTTGGTATCCCCTCTAGGACTGAATCTGTGTCAGGTGACTTCCCTTGGTATTCCCTCTAGGACTGAATCTGTGTCAGGTGTCTTCCCTTGGCATTCCCTCTAGGACTGAATCTGTGTCAGGTGTCTTCCCTTGCTAAATGACTTAAATGTAAATGTAAATGTATCCCCTCTAGGACTGAATCTGTGTCAGGTGACTTCCCTTGGTATTCCCTCTAGGACTGAATCTGTGCCAGGTGTCTTCCCTTGGTATTCCCTCTAGGACAGGACTGAATCTGTGTCAGGTGTCTTCCCTTGGTATTCCCTCCAGGACAGGACTGAATCTGTGTCAGGTGTCTTCCCTTGGTATTCCCTCTAGGACAGGACTGAATCTGTGTCAGGTGACTTCCCTTGGTATTCCCTCTAGGACTGAATCTGTGTCAGGTGTCTTCCCTTGGTATTCCCTCTAGGACAGGACTGAATCTGTGTCAGGTGTCTTCCCTTGGTATCCCCTCTAGGACTGAATCTGTGTCAGGTGTCTTCCCTTGGTATCCCCTCTAGGACTGAATCTGTGTCAGGTGACTTCCCTTGGTATTCCCTCTAGGACTGAATCTGTGTCAGGTGACTTCCCTTGGTATTCCTCTAGGACTGAATCTGTGTCAGGTGACTTCCTTGGTATTCCCTCTAGGACTGAATCTGTGTCAGGTGACTTCCCTTGGTATTCCCTCTAGGACTGAATCTGTGTCAGGTGACTTCCTTGGTATTCCCTCTAGGACTGAATCTGTGTCAGGTGTCTTCCCTTGGTATTCCCTCTAGAGGACTGAATCTGTGTCCAGGTGACTTCCCTTAGTATTCCTCTAGGACTGAATCTGTGTCAGGTGTCTTCCCTTGGTATTCCCTCTAGGACTGAATCTGTGTCAGGTGTCTTCCCTTGGTATCCCCTCTAGGACTGAATCTGTGTCAGGTGTCTTCCCTTGGTATTCCCTCTAGGACTGAATCTGTGTCAGGTGTCTTCCCTTGGTATCCCCTCCAGGACAGGACTGAATCTGTGTCAGGTGTCTTCCCTTGGTATTCCCTCTAGGACTGAATCTGTGTCAGGTGTCTTCCCTTGGTATTCCCTCCAGGACAGGACTGAATCTGTGTCAGGTGTCTTCCCTTGGTATTCCCTCTAGGACAGGACTGAATCTGTGTCAGGTGTCTTCCCTTGGTATTCCCTCCAGGACAGGACTGAATCTGTGTCAGGTGTCTTCCCTTGGTATTCCCTCCAGGACAGGACTGAATCTGTGTCAGGTGTCTTCCTTGGTATTCCCTCTAGGACTGAATCTGTGTCAGGTGTCTTCCTTGGTATTCCCTCCAGGACAGGACTGAATCTGTGTCAGGTGTCTTCCCTAGGTGTCTTCCTTGGTATTCCCTCCAGGACAGGACTGAATCTGTGTCAGGTGTCTTCCCTTGGTATTCCCTCTAGGACAGGACTGAATCTGTGTCAGGTGTCTTCCCTTGGTATTCCCTCCAGGACAGGACTGAATCTGTGTCAGGTGTCTTCCCTTGGTATTCCCTCCAGGACAGGACTGAATCTGTGTCAGGTGTCTTCCCTTGGTATTCCCTCTAGGACAGGACTGAATCTGTGTCAGGTGTCTTCCCTTGGTATTCCCTCCAGGACAGGACTGAATCTGTGTCAGGGGACTTCCCTTGGTATTCCCTCTAGGACTGAATCTGTGTCCGTCACGTCGACCCTAATACTCTAAATATTCATTAAATGAGGTGATTAAATCTGGGTCCTTTAGTTAATAGCTGTGATCATGGAGCACAGCGACAGATTGGTCCGTGTTAGGAGATGATGCTGTTGGCTTGAAACAGGGTGAGGGGGTGAAGAGACGGACATTCTCTGTGTGTGTGTGTGTGTGTGTGTGTGTGTGTGTGTGTGTGTGTGTGTGTGTGTGTGTGTGTGTGTGTGTGATGGTGTGTGTGTGTGTGTGTGTGTGTGTGTGTGTGTGTGTGTGTGTGTGTGTGTGTGTGATGGGTGTGTGTGTGTGATGGGTGTGTGTGTGTGTGATGGGTGTGTGTGTGTGTGTGTGTGTGTGTGTGTGTGTGTGTGTGTGTGTGTGTGTGTGTGTGTGTGTGTGTGTGTGTGTGTGTTTCACATCCTCAGGTCTCCACTGCAGGGAGTCTAGCGTACGCCCACCTGGCACGTTGGCATCACCTGAGTCCTCATGTCTACTTTTCCTTCCTTAGGCTATACACATTAATAGTATTTATGTGTGTTGTGTATGTGTGTGTGTGTTGTGTTTGTAAAAAGCTGTGTGTTTGTGTATGTGTTGTGTGTATATGATGCGTGTGTGGTGTTTGGTGTGTGTGTGGATTGTGTGTCTGTGTGGGTGATCTGTGTGTGTGTGTTTCTTGTGTGTGTGTGTGTGTGTGTGTGTGTGTGATGTGTGTGTGTTTCTTGTGTGTGTGTGTGTGTGTGTGTGTGTGTGTGTGTGTGTGTGTGTGTGTGTGTGTGTGTGTGTGTGTGTGTGTGTGTGTGTGTGTGTGTGCGTGTGTGTGTGTGTGTGTTGTGAGAGTGTGAGAGTGTGTGTGTGTGTGTGTGTGTATGTAGGTGCTATCCAGGTGCTTCCTATCAGGTGCTATCCAGGTGCTTCCCAGGTTGCTTCCAGTCCAGGTTCTTCCTATCCAGGTGCTTCCAGTCCAGGTGCTTCCAGTCCAGGTGCTTCCTATCCAGGTGCTTCCAGTCCAGGTTCTTCCAGTCCAGGTGCTTCCTATCCAGGTGCTTCCAGTCCAGGTGCTTCCTATCCAGGTGCTTCCCAGTCCAGGTGCTTCCTGTCCAGGTGCTTCCTATCCAGGTGCTTCCAGTCCAGGTGCTTCCTATCCAGGTGCTTCCTATCCAGGTGCACAGGACTCTTACTGTCTTCTACAGCTGTGGAAGACTCCTTCCTGTACTCTATACATGTGTAATACTCCTTCCATACTCTAAACCTGCTTAATACTCCTTCCTGTACTCTAAACCTGAGTAATACTCCTTCTGTACTCTAAACCTGAGTAATACTCCTTCCTGTACTCTAAACCTGAGTAATACTCCTTCCTGTACTCTAAACCTGAGTAATACTCCTTCCTGTACTCTAAACCTGAGTAATACTCCCTTCCTGTACTCTAAACCTGAGTAATACTCCTTCCTGTACTCTAAACCTGAGTAATACTCCTTCCTGTACTCTATACATGTGTTATAATTCCTGATGATGGATAAAACACTCTCTTCTACTACAGTCTGGAAATACTTGCTATACTCTCTGTCACGCCCTGGGTCGTAATATATTGTGTTTGTCTTCATTTTTGGTCAGGCCAGGGTGTGACATGGGTTTTTATTTTGGTGTGTTTTGTCTTGAGTTTTTGTGGGGTGTTGGGTGTGTGGCTTAGTGGGGTTATCTAGCAAAGTCTATGGCTGTCTGGAGTGGTTCTCAATCAGAGGCAGGTGTTTATCGTTGTCTCTGATTGGGAACCATGTTGAAAGCAGCCATATTCTTTGAGTGTTTTGTGGGTGATTGTTCCTGTCTTTGTGTTTGCACCAGATAGGGCTGGTTCGGTTTTAACATTTCATTATTTTGTCGTTTCTTCATGTATAGTTTTTTCCTTCATTAAATATCATGAATCATCATCCACGCTGCATTTTGGTCCGACTCTCCTTCTCCACAAGAAAGCCGTTACACTCTCTAAATTCTCTCTCTCTCTAAAACCTAACCTAACCTAAACCACTCCAACCCCTAACCTTAACCTTAACCATTCTAAAACTAACCCCTAACCTCAACCATCCCATAAAGATAGACATTACCTTAGCTCTCAGGACATCACTATAGTTCTCTATGTCCTGATAGATAGACTCTACTTTAGGTCCCAGGACATCACTATAGTTCTCTATGTCCTGATAGATAGACTCTACTTTAGGTCTCAGGACATCACTATAGTTCTCTATGTCCTGATAGATAGACTCTTACTTTAGGTCTCAGGACATCACTATAGTTCTCTATGTTCTGATCTCTCTCAGACTGTGTGTCTCGCTCTCTCTGTGTGTCTCTCTCCCTCTCTCTGTCTCTTGTCTCTCTCTCACCCCTCTCTCTCTCTGTCTCTCTCTCTGTGTGTCTCTCTGTCTCTCTCTCTCTCCCTCTCTCTCTCTCTCTCTCTCTCTGTGTCTCTCTGTCTCTCTCTATCTCTCTCTCTCTCTCTCTCTGTGTCTCTCTCTCTCTCTCCCCCTCCCCCTCCCTCTCTCTCTGTCTCTCTCTCTGTTTTTTCCTCATTCTGACAGTCCTAGAAAATGCATCTCAACTGGCACCCTATGCCCTATAAGGCATTATGTTTGACCAGAACCTGGGGAGGGTGTGACCCCAGACATTCACTTTAATGGTGAGATTTTATGCAGCCCGGCCTCAGTCTTTTGCCACCTCTGTTCAGCCTGGCGTGGTATTTGAAAAGCTGTTCTACAAATAGTCTATCGAGCAGGATTTATTGACACCAGGTCAATCCCAAATAAAGATATCCTTGGTGGATTGGTGCATCAAGACGCAGGTGCACCAGATATCCAGTACCCCCTCTCCTGTCCCCCCCCTCTTCCCTGCCTCTCCTGCTCTTTCTCTATCTCCCATGACTTTCTTTCTCTCTCTCTCTCTCTCTCTGTCTCCCTTTATCTCTCTCTCTCTCTCCTCTTCTCTCTCTCTATCCCACTAACTCTGACACAGTTGAATCACATATCAATTTCAGGATGGAAAGGTCAAACATTCCTGTCTCATTCTCTTTCACTCTGACATGAAAGTCTCTCTCTCTCAGAGCTCCAGTCGAAAGCCAAAGGAGAGGGGGAAATACTTAGATTTTTTTGTCTTACTTTAATGAGAGACTTTAATGAGACATCCTCATTACACTAAAGTCACCAAAACATCTCCTCTCCCCCATTGTGTGCCACCACCTTCACACAGAAAGAGAGAGAGAGAGAGGGGGAGAGGGAGAGACAGAGAGAGAGGGGGGGAGAGGGAGAGACAGAGAGAGAGAGGGGGAGAGACAGAGAGAGAGAGAGAGGGGGAGAGAGAGAGAGAGAGAGAGAGAGAGAGAGAGAGAGAGACAGAGAGAGAAAGAGGGAGAGACAGATAGAGAGAGAGAGGGGGAGGGAATGGGAGAGAGAAAGAGGGAGAGACAGATAGAGAGAGAGAGGGGGAGGGAGAGAGAAAAGAGGGAGAGACAGATAGAGAGAGAGAGGGGGAGGGAGAGGGAGAAAGAAAGAGGGAGAGACAGATAGAGCGAGAGGGGGGGAGAGAGAGAGAGAGAGAGAGTATAATGTTTACTGTTAATGTTTTATTTTTTATTTAACTTTTCATGCTAGGGAGTTGTGGATCTGGGGAGTTGTGGATCTGGGGAGTTGTGGATCTGGGGAGTTGTGGATCTGGGAGGTTGTGGATCTGGGGAGTTGTGGCGGCAGGGAGTTGTGGATCTGGGGAGTTGTTGATCTAGGGAGTTGTGGATCTGGGGTGTTGTGGATCTAGGGAGTTGTGGATCTGGGGAGTTGTGGATCTAGGGAGTTGTGGCTGCAGGGAGTTGTGGATCTAGGGAGTTGTGGATCTGGGGAGTTGTGGATCTAGGGCGTTGTGGATCTAGGGAGTTGTAGATCTAGGGAGTTGTAGATCTAGGGAGTTGTAGATCTAGGGAGTTGTGGATCTAGGGAGTTGTGGATCTAGGGCGTTGTGGATCTAGGGAGTTGTAGATCTAGGGAGTTGTAGATCTAGGGAGTTGTAGATCTAGGGAGTTGTGGATCTAGGGAGTTGTGGATCTAGGGAGTTGTGGCGGCAGGGAGTTGTGGATCTGGGGAGTTGTGGATCTAGGGAGTTGTGGATCTAGGGAGTTGTGGCGGCAGGGAGTTGTGGATCTGGGGAGTTGTGGTGGCAGGGAGTTGTGGATCTAGGGAGTTGTGGTGGCAGGGAGTTGTGGATCTAGGGAGTTGTGGATCTAGGGAGTTGTGGCGGCAGGGAGTTGTGGATCTAGGGAGTTGTGGCGGCAGGGAGTTGTGGATCTAGGGAGTTGTGGATCTAGGGAGTTGTGGATCTAGGGAGTTGTGGATCTAGGGAGTTGTGGATCTAGGGAGTTGTGGCGGCAGGGAGATGTGGATCTAGGGAGTTGTGGATCTGGGGAGTTGTGGATCTAGGGAGTTGTGGATCTGAGGGAGTTGTGGATCTAGGGAGTTGTGGATCTAGGGAGTTGTGGATCTGGGGAGTTGGGGATCTAGGGAGTTGTGGATCTGGGGAGTTGTGGGATCTAGGGAGTTGTGGATCTAGGAGTTGTGGGAGGCAGGGAGTTGTGGATCTAGGAGTTGTGGATCTAGGAGTTGTGGCGGTAGGTTGTGGATCTAGGGAGTTGTGGATCTGGGGGAGTTGTATGCAGGAGTTGTGGATCTAGGGAGTTGTGGCGGCAGGGAGTTGTGGATCTAGGGAGTTGTGGATCTGAGGAGTTGTGGATCTGGGGAGTTGTATGGGTAGGGAGTTGTGGATCTAGGTTGTGGATCTAAGAGTTGTGGCGAGAGTGAGTTGTGGATCTAGGAGTTGTGGCGGTAGGAAGGGATCTAGGAGTTGTGGATCTGGGGAGTTGTGGGATCTGGGGGAGTTGTATGGCAGGAGCGGGATCTGGGGAGTTGTGATCTAGGCATTGTGGATCAGGGCATTGTGGGATCTAGGGAGTTGTGGTGGCAGGAGTTGTGATCTAGGGCATTGTGGGATCTAGGGCATTGTGGACTGGGGGAGTTGTGTGGCGGCAGGGAGTTGTGGATCTGGGGAGTTGTGGATCTAGGAAGTTGTGGATCTAGGAGTTGTGGATTTAGGGAGTTGTGGATCTAGGGAGTTGTGGATCTAGGGAGTTGTGGATTTAGGGAGTTGTGGATCTAGGGGAGTTGTGGATCTAGGGAGTTGTGGATTTAGGGAGTTGATTTTGGAGTTGTGGACGGGCTTAAGCTTCTACCTCTGATTCCAAAAGTTGCAAGTTTAAATCCAGCGATAGAAAGTTGGTTCTGATATTTTTGTTTTAAGTCCAAACCTTAACCAGTCAGAGTTAATGCCTTAACAATAAGCACTTGGGAATTTGACGTTTGGAACAACTTCGGTGTGTGACGTTTGAGAACCATTCATTCTTGACATGAGAACGTGAGAGCTGGTAGAAGCCGACTGTGTTAAACACTCAGTCCTGAAGCAGCGTTGATCCCTGTACAAGACAGCCAGCCGTTCAACTCTTGATCTCCTTCTGTGAGGCTGTCTGTCAACGTGAGTTAGAGAGGCTCCATGGGCTCGTCTGGAAAATACTGTTCTGCTTTACAGTTACAGAAACGCACGGCCCACAAGGAACGTTTACAGAGGTCCAAGGGCAATGTGAAACACAAACAACACACACACACACACACACACACCTACCCATCCAGGACGGTAACAGCAGAGGACAATTATAAATAATTAACTAGAAATGACTTCTTTATTAGAGGTGTTTATTGTTTTATCTCTCCTCTGTTCTCTCTTTCTCCTTGTCTCCTGTCTCTCTCCCCCTCTGTCCTTTCTCTTTCTCTCTCTCTGTCCTCTATCTCCATGTCTCTCTCTCTCTCTCCCTGTCTCTCTGTCTCCGTCTCTCTCCCCTCTGTCCTTTCCCTTTCTCTCTCTCTCTGTCCTCTATCTCCATGTCTCTCTCTCTCTCTCCCTGTCTCTCTGTCTCTGTCTCTCTCTCCCTGTCCGCTTTCTCCCTGTCTCTCTCTCTGTCCTCTTTCTCTCTTTCTCTTTTCTTTTTCTCCTCTATCTCTACCAATGTACAATTCCTTAGTCAGGTACAGGACCAGGAAGTGGCAGGATAAACACTCCATCACTAGCATATATTGTGAATGCCTTAAGTGCCATGTCAAAGTTTACAGTGCAGTTGAAAGCCTTATAAACCAATACAATCCTTATAAAACCCTGAGAGAGAGGGAGAGAGAGGGACAGAGACACACAGAGAGAGAGAGAGAGAGAGAGAGAGAGAGAGAGAGAGAGAGAGAGAGAGAGAGGGAGAGAGGGAGAGAGAGAGAGAGAGAGAGAGAGAGAGAGAGGGAGAGAGGGAGAGAGAGAGAGAGAGAGAGAAGAGAGAGAGAGAGAGTTGAACCAGTATCTAACGTTAGTCCCATCCACCTCTTGTCTGCTAAGAGAGGGTGGCAGCTGTGTCATTCACAATTCAAACTAAGTTTTTTGACTTCCTCTAGTCGAGGACAGGTCTCATTGAAATAACTTGTTTAAGGTTGTCAGTTATTAATTTGACTGTTGTTGCAGCCAATGTGTATACTGTTGAGTCGTCAGCATACACAGACACACAGGCTTTACGCAATGTTAGTGGAAGGTCATTAGTAAAAACAGAAAACGATAATGGCACTAGACGGCTGCCCTGCGGTACACCACACTCAACTGAATTTGCGTTAACTTCTTATGGGCAGGTGGGACGGTGGTGTCCCACCTGGCCAACATCCGGTGAAATTGCAGGGCGCGAAATTCAAACTAAAGAATTATAAATATTTATTATAAATATTTAACTTTTATAAAATCACAAGTGTAATACATCAAAATAAAGCTTAACTTCTTGTTAATCCAGCCGCTGTGTCAGAATTCAAAACGGCTTCATGGCAAAAGCACACCATTAAATTATCTGAGGACAGCGCCCCGCGTACAAAAGCACGAAAAACATATTTCAACCAGGCAGGTGTCAGAAATAGCGATATAATATATATATATATATATATAATATATAATATATATAATAATATATATATATATAATAAATGCCTTACCTTTGAAGATGTTCTTCTGTTGGCACTCCAAAAGGTCCCAGCTACATCACAAATGGTCCTTTTGTTCGATAATGTCCTTCTTTATATCCATAAAAACTCAGTTTAGCTGGTGCGCTTCAGTCAATAATCCACCCAGTTTCCCTCCATCAAAATGCATACAAAATTAATCCCAAACGTTACTAATAAACTATTCCAAACAAGTCAAACAACGTTTATAATCAAACCTCAGGTATCCTAATACGCAAATAAACTATCAAATTTAAGACGGAGAATCGTTATTGTCTTTACCGGAGGAAAATATTGAAGAATGCACTCTCTTCCTTGGAAACACTACAGCCAAAATGGGAGCCACCTAGAAAAACTACAAATTTTGGCTCATTTTTCAAAAACAGCCTGAAACTCTTTCTAAAGACTGTTGACATCTAGTGGAAGCCAGAGGAACTGCAACCTGGGAGGACTTTGCTTATAATAAAAGTGACTCATTGAAAACAGTGGAAGGATGAATTTTTTGGGGTGTGGAGGATGGTTTGTCCTCTTTGTTTCGCCTGCCATATCATGCTGTTAGACTCACATACATCATTTTAACAGTTTTATGAATCTACCAATTAGTATGCATATCCTAGCTTCTGGGCCTGAGTAACATGCAGTTTACTTTGGGCACGCTCTCATCCTTAAGTGAAAATACTGCCCCCTACCCAAGAGAGGTTAAAGAGGCTTCCATTAAAGGAAAACCCTGTGTGTTTTATTAGACAGACTCTCAACTATAGACACAAGGAGACGAACCACAACACCCACGTTTCATCAGACTCTCAGTCCATAATACAGAGACTAAATCCACAACACCTACGTTTCTATCAGACTCTCAGTCCATAATAAGGTAGAGGACGCAAATCCACAACACCTACGTTTCTATCAGACTCTCAGTCCATAATAAGGTAGAGGACGCAAATCCACAACACCTACGTTTCTATCAGACTCTCAGTCCATAATAAGGTAGAGGACGCAAATCCACAACACCTACGTTTCTATCAGACTCTCAGTCCATAATAAGGTAGAGGACGCAAATCCACAACACCTACGTTTCTATCAGACTCTCAGTCCATAATAAGGTAGAGGACGCAAATCCACAACACCTACGTTTCTATCAGACTCTCAGTCCATAATAAGGTAGAGGACGCAAATCCACAACACCTACGTTTCTATCAGACTCTCAGTCCATAATAAGGTAGAGGACGCAAATCCACAACACCTATG
>NW_027037286.1:0-18542 GCF_034236695.1 Oncorhynchus nerka
CATTTACATTTACATTTAAGTCATTTAGCAGACGCTCTTATCCAGAAGCGACTTACAAATTGGTGCATTCACCTTATGACCTCCAGTGGAACAGTAGTGCATCTAAATCTTTTCAGGGGAGGGGGTGAGAGGGATTACTTTATCCTATCCTAGGTATTCCTTAAAGAGGTGGGGTTTCAGGTGTCTCCGGAAGGTGGTGATTGACTCCGCTGTCCTGGCGTCGTGAGGGAGTTTGTTCCACCATTGGGGGGCCAGAGCAGCGAACAGTTTTGACTGGGCTGAGTGGGAACTGTACTTCCTCAGTGGTAGGGAGGCGAGCAGGCCAGAGGTGGATGAACGCAGATGCCCTTGTTTGGGTGTAGGGCCTGATCAGAGCCTGGAGGTACTGAGGTGCCGTTCCCCTCACAGCTCCGTGAGGCAAGCACCATGGTCTTGTAGCGGATCGCGAGCTTCAACTGGAAGCCAGTGGAGGGAGCGGAGGAGCGGGGTGACGTGAGAGAACTTGGGAAGGTTGAACACCAGACGGGCTGCGGCGTTCTGGATGAGTTGTAGGGGTTTAATGGCACAGGCAGGGAGCCCAGCCAACAGCGAGTTGCAGTAATCCAGACGGGAGATGACAAGTGCCTGGATTAGGACCTGCGCCGCTTCCTGTGTGAGGCAGGGTCGTACTCTGCGGATGTTGTAGAGCATGAACCTACAGGAACGGGCCACCGCCTTGATGTTAGTTGAGAACGACAGGGTGTTGTCCAGGATCACGCCAAGGTTCTTAGCGCTCTGGGAGGAGGACACAATGGAGTTGTCAACCGTGATGGCGAGATCATGGAGCGGGCAGTCCTTCCCGGGAGGAAGAGCAGCTCCGTCTTGCCGAGGTTCAGCTTGAGGTGGTGATCCGTCATCCACACGGATATGTCTGCCAGACATGCAGAGATGCGATTCGCCACCTGGTCATCAGAAGGGGAAAGGAGAAGATTAATTGTGTGTCGTCTGCATAGCAATGATAGGAGAGACCATGTGAGGTTATGACAGAGCCAAGTGACTTGGTGTATAGCGAGAATAGGAGAGGGCCTAGAACAGAGCCCTGGGGGACACCAGTGGTGAGAGCACGTGGTGTGGAGACGGAGTTCTCGCCACGCCACCTGGTAGGAGCGACCTGTCAGGTAGGGACGTCAATCCAAGCGTGGGCCGCGCCGGAGATGCCCAACTCGGAGAGGGTGGAGAGGAGGATCTGATGGTTCACAGTATCGAAGGCAGCCGATAGGCCTAGAAGGATGAGAGCAGAGGAGAGAGAGTTAGCTTTAGCAGTGCGGAGCGCCTCCGTGATACAGAGAAGAGCAGTCTCAGTTGAATGACTAGTCTTGAAACCTGACTGATTTGGATCAAGAAGGTCATTCTGAGAGAGATAGCGGGAGAGCTGGCCAAGGACGGCACGTTCAAGAGTTTTGGAGAGAGAAAGAAAGAAGGGATACTGGTCTGTAGTTGTTGACATCGGAGGGATCGAGTGTAGGTTTTTTCAGAAGGGGTGCAACTCTCGCTCTCTTGAAGACGGAAGGGACGTAGCCAGCGGTCAGGGATGAGTTGATGAGCGAGGTGAGGTAAGGGAGGAGGTCTCCGGAAATGGTCTGGAGAAGAGAGGAGGGGATAGGGTCAAGCGGGCAGGTTGTTAGGGCGGCCGGCCGTCACAAGGCCGCGAGATTTCATCTGGAGAGAGAGGGAGAAAGAGGTCAGAGCACAGGGTAGGGCAGTGTGAGCAGAACCAGCGGTGTCGTTTGACTTAGCAAGCGAGGATCGGATGTCGTCGACCTTCTTTTCAAAATGGTTGACGAAGTCATCTGCAGAGAGGGAGGAGGGGGAGGGGGAGGAGGATTCAGGAGGGAGGAGAAGGTTGCAAAGAGCTTCCTAGGGTTAGAGGCAGATGCTTGGAATTTAGAGTGGTAGAAAGTGGCTTTAGCAGCAGAGAGAGAAGAGGAAAATGTAGAGAGGAGGGAGTGAAAGGATGTCAGGAAGCGGGAGGGGAGGACAGAGCCGGCCTGGAGGATAGGGACATAGAAGTCAAAGGATGCAGAAAGGGAGGAGAGGAGGGTTGAGAGGCAGAATCAGGAGATAGGTTGGAGAAAGGTTTGAACAGAGGGAAAGAGAGATGATAGGATGGAAGAGGAGAGAAAGCGGGGGAGAGAGGCGAAGGTTGGGACGGCGGCGATACCATCAGTAGGGGCAGTGTGGAAGTGTTGGATGAGAGCGAGAGGAAAAGGATACAAGGTAGTGGTCGGAGACTTGGAGGGGAGTTGCAACGAGGTTAGTGGAAGAACAGCATCTAGTAAAGATGAGGTCGAGCGTATTTCCTGCCTTGTGAGTAGGGGGAAGGTGAGAGGGTGAGGTCAAAGAGGAGAGGAGTGGAAAGAAGGAGGCAGAGAGGAATGAGTCAAAGGTAGGCGTGGGGAGGTTAAAGTCGCCCAGAACTGTGAGAGGTGAGCCGTCCTCAGGAAAGGAGCTTATCAAGGCATCAAGCTCATTGATGAACTCTCCGAGGAACCTGGAGAGCGATAAATGATAAGGATGTTAAGCTTGAAAGGGCTGGTAACTGTGACAGCATGGAATTCAAAGGGGGCGATAGACAGATGGGTAAGGGAGAAAAGAATGACCACTTGGGAGAGATGAGGATCCGGTGCCACCACCCCGCTGACCAGAAGCTCTCGGGGTGTGCGAGAACACGTGGGCAAACGAAGAGAGAGCAGTAGGAGTAGCAGTGTTGTCTGTGGTGATCCATGTTTCCGTCAGTGCCAAGAAGTCGAGGACTGGAGGAGACATAGGCGGAGATGAACTCTGCCTTGTTGGCCCAGATCGGCAGTTCCAGAGGCTACCGGAGACCTGGAACTCCACGTGGGTCGTGCGCGCTGGGACCACCAGATTAGGGTGGCGCGGCCACGGTGTGGAGGCGTTTGTATGGTCTGTGCAGAGAGGAGAGACAGGGATAGACAGACACATAGTTGACAGGCTACACAAGAGGCTACGCTAATGCAAGGAGATTGGAATGACAAGTGGACTACACGTCCGAGTGTTCAGAGTTAAGCTTACGTAGCAAGAATCTTATTGACTAAAATGATTAAAATGATACAGTACTGCTGAAGTAGGCTAGCTGGCAGAGGCTGCGTTGTTGACTAAGTAGGCTAGTTGGCATTGGCTGCGTTGTTGACACTACACTAATCAAGTCGTTCCGTTGAGTGTATAGTTTCTACTGTGCTGCTATTCGGGGCTAGCTGGCTAGCTAGCAGTGTTTGATTACGTTACGTTGCGTTAAAAGAAGCGACAATAGCTGGCTAGTTAACCTAGGAAATCGCTCTAGACTACACAATTATCTTTGATACAAAGACGGCTATGTAGCTAGCTGTGTAGCTAGCTACGATCAAACAAATCAAGCCGTTGTACTGTAATGAAATGAAATGAAAAATGTGATACTACCTGTGGAGCGAAATGCGGCCAGTTGTTGAGTGCAGAAGTTCTGTTCGGTAGACGTTGGCTAGCTGTTGGCTAGCTAGCAGTCTCCTATGTTAGGGCGACATAAAACTACACACTCTAAACTACACAATTATCTTGGATGCGAAGACAGCAAAGACAACTATGTAGCTAGCTAACACTACACTAATCAAGTCGTTCAGTTGAGTGTAATAGTTGTGCTGCTAATCGGTAAACGGTGGACTAGCTGGACTAGCTAACGGTGGGCGTTAGCTAGCTGGCTAGCTGCCGAGGCAGTGTAGACTGCGTTAGGGCAGCGAATACGATAATTGCACTTAATTATCTATGATACAAAAGCGGCTGTGTAGCTAGCTAAGAAGAAATTGCTAAGATTAGACAAATCAAACCGTTGTACTATAATGAAATGTAATGAAATGTAATACTACCTGCGGACCGAGTGCAGATGCGTGCTACAACCATACTGCTACAACCACACTGCTACAACTATACTGCTACAACCATGCTGCTACAACCACACTGCTACAACTATACTAATACAACTATACTGCTACAACTATACTGCTACAACTATACTGCTTCATACTGCTACAACTATACTGCTACAACCATACTGCTACAAAATCCATACTGCTACAACACACTACAACCACACTGCTACAACCATGCTGCTACAACCACACTGCTACAACTATACTGCTACAACCATACTGCTACAACCATACTGCTACAACCACACTGCTACAACCATACTGCTACAACTATACCGCCACAACCATACAACTACTGCTACTGCTACAACTATACTGCTACAACTATACTGCTACAACCATACTGCTACAACCATACTGCTACAACCATACTGCTACAACTATACTGCTACAACCATACTGCTACAACTATACTAATACAACTATACTGCTACAACTATACTAATACAACCATACTGCTACAACCATACTGCTACAACCATACTGCTACAACTATACTGCTACAACTATACTGCTACAACTATACTGCTACAACCATACTGCTACAAAACCATACTGCTACAACCATACTGCTACAACTATACTAATACAACTATACTGCTACAACTATACTACAACCATACTGCTACAACCATACTACAACCATACTGCTACAACTATACTGCTACAACCATACTGCTACAACTATACTAATACAACTATACTGCTACAACCACACTGCTACAACCACACTGCTACAACCATACTGCTACAACTATACTGCTACAACTATACTGCTACAACCACACTGCTACAACCACACTGCTACAACTATACTGCTACAACCATACCGCTACAACCACACTGCAACAACTATACTGCTACAACTATACTGCTACAACTATACTGCTACAACTATACTGCTACAACTATACTGCTACCACTATACTGCTACAACCACACTGCTACAACTATACTGCTACAACCATACTGCTACAACTATACTGCTACAACCATACTGCTGCAACTATACTGCTACAACTATACTGCTACAACCACACTGCTACAACCACACTGCTACAACCATACTGCTACAACCATACTGCTACAACTATACTGCTACAACTATACTGCTAAACCACACTGCTACAACCACACTGCTACAACTATACTGCTACAACCACACTGCTACAACCATACTGCTACAACTATACTGCTAAACCACACTGCTACAACCACACTGCTACAACTATACTGCTACAACCACACTGCTACAACTATACTGCTACAACTATACTGCTACAACTATACTGCTACAACTATACTGCTACAACCATACTGCTACAACTATACTGCTACAACTATACTGCTACAACTATACTGCTACAACCATACTGCTACAACCATACTGCTACAACCACACTGCTACAACCACACTGCTACAACCATACTGCTACAACCACACTGCTACAACCATACTGCTACAACTATACTGCTACAACTATACTGCTACAACCATACTGCTACAACCATACTGCTACAACTATACTGCTACAACCATACTGCTACAACCATACTGCTACAACCACACTGCTACAACCACACTGCTACAACCACACTGCTACAACCACACTGCTACAACTATACTGCTACAACTATACTGCTACAACCATACTGCTACAACTATACTGCTACAACTATACTGCTACAACTATACTGCTACAACCATACTGCTACAACCACACTGCTACAACCACACTGCTACAACTATACTGCTACAACCACACTGCTACAACCATACTGCTACAACCACACTGCTACAACCATACTGCTACAACTATACTGCTACAACTATACTGCTACAACCATACTGCTACAACCATACTGCTACAACCACACTGCTACAACCACACTGCTACAACCACACTGCTACAACCACACTGCTACAACTATACTGCTACAACTATACTGCTACAACTATACTGCTACAACTATACTGCTACAACTATACTGCTACAACTATACTAATACAACTATACTGCTACAACTATACTAATACAACTATACTGCTACAACTATACTGCTACAACTATACTGCTACAACTATACTGCTACAACTATACTGCTACAACCACACTGCTACAACCACACTGCTACAACTATACTGCTACAACTATACTGCTACCACTATACTGCTACAACCACACTGCTACAACTATACTGCTACAACCATACTGCTACAACTATACTGCTACAACCATACTGCTGCAACTATACTGCTACAACTATACTGCTACAACCACACTGCTACAACCACACTGCTACAACCATACTGCTACAACCATACTGCTACAACTATACTGCTACAACTATACTGCTAAACCACACTGCTACAACCACACTGCTACAACTATACTGCTACAACCACACTGCTACAACCATACTGCTACAACTATACTGCTAAACCACACTGCTACAACCACACTGCTACAACTATACTGCTACAACCACACTGCTACAACTATACTGCTACAACTATACTGCTACAACTATACTGCTACAACCATACTGCTACAACTATACTGCTACAACTATACTGCTACAACTATACTGCTACAACCATACTGCTACAACCATACTGCTACAACCACACTGCTACAACCACACTGCTACAACCATACTGCTACAACCACACTGCTACAACCATACTGCTACAACTATACTGCTACAACTATACTGCTACAACCATACTGCTACAACCATACTGCTACAACTATACTGCTACAACCATACTGCTACAACCATACTGCTACAACCACACTGCTACAACCACACTGCTACAACCACACTGCTACAACCACACTGCTACAACTATACTGCTACAACTATACTGCTACAACCATACTGCTACAACTATACTGCTACAACTATACTGCTACAACTATACTGCTACAACCATACTGCTACAACCACACTGCTACAACCACACTGCTACAACTATACTGCTACAACCACACTGCTACAACCATACTGCTACAACCACACTGCTACAACCATACTGCTACAACTATACTGCTACAACTATACTGCTACAACCATACTGCTACAACCATACTGCTACAACCACACTGCTACAACCACACTGCTACAACCACACTGCTACAACCATACTGCTACAACTATACTGCTACAACTATACTGCTACAACTATACTGCTACAACTATACTAATACAACTATACTGCTACAACTATACTAATACAACTATACTGCTACAACTATACTGCTACAACTATACTGCTACAACTATACTGCTACAACTATACTGCTACAACCACACTGCTACAACCACACTGCTACAACTATACTGCTACAACCATACTGCTACAACTATACTGCTACAACCACACTGCTACAACTATACTGCTACAACCATACTGCTACAACTATACTGCTACAACTATACTGCTACAACCACACTGCTACAACCACACGGCTACAACTATACTGCTACAACCATACTGCTACAACTATACTGCTACAACTATACTGCTACAACTATACTGCTACAACCATACTGCTACAACTATACTGCTACAACCATACCGCTACAACCACACTGCTACAACCACACTGCTACAACCATACTGCTACAACCACACTGCTACAACCACACTGCTACAACTATACTGCTACAACTA
The DNA here is from genome assembly GCF_034236695.1 of Oncorhynchus nerka. Lineage (NCBI taxonomy): Eukaryota > Metazoa > Chordata > Actinopteri > Salmoniformes > Salmonidae > Oncorhynchus > Oncorhynchus nerka. The sequence continues at coordinate 7,639 of NW_027037286.1, forward strand.
ACCTGCTACAACCATACTGCTACAACCATACTGCTACAACTATACTAATACAACCATACTGCTACAACCAGCTACAACTATACTGCTACAACCATACTGCTACAACTATACTGCTACAACCATACTGCTACAACTATACTAATACAACCATACTGCTACAACCAGCTACAACTATACTGCTACAACCAGCTACAACTATACTGCTACAACCATACTGCTACAACTATACTGCTACAACCATACTGCTACAACCATACTGCTACAACTATACTGCTACAACCATACTGCTACAACCATACTGCTACAACCATACTGCTAAACCACACTGCTACAACTATACTGCTACAACCATACTGCTACAACCATACTGCTACAACCATACTGCTACAACTATACTGCTACAACCATACTGCTACAACTATACTAATACAACCATACTGCTACAACCAGCTACAACTATACTGCTACAACCATACTGCTACAACTATACAGCTACAACCATACTGCTACAACCATACTGCTACAACTATACTGCTACAACCATACTGCTACAACTATACTGCTACAACCACACTGCTACAACCACACTGCTACAACTATACTGCTACAACTATACTGCTACAACTATACTGCTACAACTATACTGCTACAACCATACTGCTACAACCACACTGCTACAACTATACTGCTACAACCACACTGCTACAACTATACTGCTACAACTATACTGCTACAACCACACTGCTACAACTATACTGCTACAACCATACTGCTACGACTATACTGCTACAACTATACTGCTACAACCACACTGCTACACTATACTGCTACAACCACACTGCTACACTATACTGCTACAACCACACTGCTACAACTATACTGCTACAACTATACTGCTACAACCACACTGCTACAACTATACTGCTACAACCACACTGCTACAACTATACTGCTACAACTATATTGCTACAACTATACTGCTACAACCACACTGCTACAACCACACTGCTACAACCACACTGCTACAACTATACTGCTACAACTAACCTGCTACAACCATACTGCTACAACCATACTGCTACAACTATACTAATACAACCATACTGCTACAACCAGCTACAACTATACTGCTACAACTATACTGCTACAACCATACTGCTACAACCATACTGCTACAACTATACTGCTACAACTATACTGCTACAATTATACTGCTACAACTATACTGCTACAACCATACTGCTACAACCATACTGCTACAACCATACTGCTAAACCACACTGCTACAACTATACTGCTACAACCATACTGCTACAACCATACTGCTACAACCATACTGCTACAACTATACTGCTACAACCATACTGCTACAACTATACTAATACAACCATACTGCTACAACCAGCTACAACTATACTGCTACAACCAGCTACAACTATACTGCTACAACCATACTGCTACAACTATACAGCTACAACCATACTGCTACAACCATACTGCTACAACTATACTGCTACAACCATACTGCTACAACTATACTGCTACAACCACACTGCTACAACCATACTGCTACAACTATACTGCTACAACTATACTGCTACAACTATACTGCTACAACCACACTGCTACAACTATACTGCTACAACTATACTGCTACAACTATACTGCTACAACCATACTGCTACAACCACACTGCTACAACTATACTGCTACAACCACACTGCTACAACTATACTGCTACAACTATACTGCTACAACCACACTGCTACAACTATACTGCTACAACCACACTGCTACACTATACTGCTACAACCACACTGCTACAACCACACTGCTACAACTATACTGCTACAACTATTCTGCTACAACTATACTGCTACAACCACACTGCTACAACTATACTGCTACAACCACACTGCTACAACTATACTGCTACAACTATATTGCTACAACCATACTGCTACAACTATACTGCTACAACCACACTGCTACAACCACACTGCTACAACTATACTGCTACAACCATACTGCTACAACCACACTGCTACAACCACACTGCTACAACCATACTGCTACAACCACACTGCTACAACTATACTGCTACAACTATACTGCTACAACCACACTGCTACAACCACACTGCTACAACTATACTGCTACAACCAGCTACAACCATACTGCTACAACCACACTGCTACAACCATACTGCTACAACTATACTGCTACAACCACACTGCTACAACCACACTGCTACAACCACACTGCTACAACTATACTGCTACAACTATACTGCTACAACCATACTGCTACAACTATACTGCTACAACTATACTGCTACAACCACACTGCTACAACCACACTGCTACAACCACACTGCTACAACTATACTGCTACAACTATACTGCTACAACCATACTGCTACAACTATACTGCTACAACTATACTGCTACAACCACACTGCTACAACCACACTGCTACAACCACACTGCTACAACCACACTGCTACAACTATACTGCTACAACTATACTGCTACAACCATACTGCTACAACTATACTGCTACAACTATACTGCTACAACCACACTGCTACAACCACACTGCTACAACCACACTGCTACAACCATACTGCTACAACTATACTAATACAACTATACTGCTACAACCACACTGCTACAACCACACTGCTACAACTATACTGCTACAACTATACTGCTACAACTATACTGCTACAACCATACTGCTACAACTATACAGCTACAACCATACTGCTACAACCATACTGCTACAACTATACTGCTACAACTATACTGCTACAACCATACTGCTACAACTATACTGCTACAACTATACTGCTACAACCACACTGCTACAACTATACTGCTACAACCACACTGCTACAACTATACTGCTACAACTATACTGCTACAACTATACTGCTACAACCACACTGCTACAACCACACTGCTACAACCACACTGCTACAACCACACTGCTACAACTATACTGCTACAACCACACTGCTACAACCAGCTACAACTATACTGCTACAACCATACTGCTACAACTATACTAATACAACCATACTGCTACAACCAGCTACAACTATACTGCTACAACCAGCTACAACTATACTGCTACAACCATACTGCTACAACTATACTGCTACAACCATACTGCTACAACCATACTGCTACAACTATACTGCTACAACCACACTGCTACAACTATACTGCTACAACTATACTGCTACAACCACACTGCTACAACTATACTGCTACAACTATACTGCTACAACCATACTGCTACAACTATACTGCTACAACCATACTGCTACAACTATACTAATACAACCATACTGCTACAACCACACTGCTACAACCACACTGCTACAACTATACTGCTACAACTATACTGCTACAACTATACTGCTACAACCACACTGCTACAACTATACTGCTACAACTATACTGCTACAACTATACTGCTACAACCATACTGCTACAACCACACTGCTACAACTATACTGCTACAACTATACTGCTACAACTATACTGCTACAACCACACTGCTACAACTATACTGCTACAACTATACTGCTACAACTATACTGCTACAACCATACTGCTACAACCATACTGCTACAACAATACTAATACAACCATACTGCTAAAACCAGCTACAACTATACTGCTACAACTATACTGCTACAACCACACTGCTACAACCATACCGCTACAACCACACTGCTACATCCAGCTACAACTATACTGCTACAACTATACTGCTACAACTATACTGCTACAACCACACCGCTACAACCACACTGCTACAACCATACTGCTACAACTATACTGCTACAACCACACTGCTACAACCACACTGCTACAACCACACTGCTACAACCACACTGCTACAACTATACTGCTACAACTATACTGCTACAACCACACTGCTACAACCACACTACTACAACCATACTGCTAAACGATACTGCTACAACCATACTGCTACAACTATACTAATACAACCATACTGCTACAACCATACTGCTACAACCATACTGCTACAACCAGCTACAACTATACTGCTACAACCATACTGCTACAACTATACTGCTACAACTATACTAATACAACTATACTGCTACAATTATACTGCTACAACCACACTGCTACAACCATACTGCTACAACTATACTGGTACAGGATATAACCCCACCCACTTTGCCAAAGTACAGCCCCCACACCACTAGGATATCTTCAACTACCAACTTACCATCCTGAGACAAAGCTGAGTATAGCCCACAAAGATCTCTGCCATGGCACAACCCAAGGGGGGGCGCCAACCCACAACAAGGCAGTTAACCCACTGTTCCTAGACCAGTTAACCCACTGTTCCCAGACCAGTTAACCCACTGTTCCTAGATCAGTTAACCCACTGTTCCTAGGCCGTCATTGAAAATAAGAATTTGTTCTTAACTGACTTGCCTAGTTAAATAAAGATATATATTTTTTAAAGCAGAAGATGTATCTCTTTCAAATGTTAATATTTGGTTGCGTTGACAACCAAACACGACTCAATATCATTAATTATCATCACATTCGCCGAATACAACAGGTTATCCCAGAGGCTGCTCCAAGACACCGCCGGCAGAGAGTCAGTGGGTTCCATCAAACTGGAATTAAAGCCAGACTAAGTCAGTAGGTTCGAACAAACTGGAATTAAAGTCAGACTGAGTCAGTAGGTTCCAACAAACTGGAATTAAAGCCAGACTATGGTAGAATACAAACAAGCAAAACATCAGTACAGAGACAAAGTGGAGTCACAATTCAACAGCTCAAACACAAGATGTATGTGGAAGGGTCTACAGACAATCACGTTCTAGAAAGGGAAAACCAGCAACGTCGTGGACACAGACATCTTGCTCCGGGACTAAACACCATCTTCACCTGCTTTGAGGATAACACACTGCCACCGCCGAGCCACGCTCCCAAGAACTGTGCGCTCTCGTTCTCTGTGGCCGACATGAGTCAGACATTTAAGCATGTTAACCCTCGCAAGGTTTTCGGCACAGACGGCATCCTTAGCCACGTCCTCATGCGCAGACCAGTTGGCTGGAATGTTTACGGACATATTCAATCTCTCCCAATCCCAGTCTGCTGTCACCACATGCTTCCTGTACCCAGGAGAGCGCCCCATAGCCCTCACTTCTGTCATTGTGAAGTGCTTTGAGAGGCTAGTTAAGGCTAGTCATATCACCTCTACCTTACCTGACACCCTAGACCCACTTCAATTTACATACCGCCCACTAGATCCACAGACGATGCAATTGCCATCGCACTGCACACTGCCCCATCCCATCTGGACAAGAGGAATACTTATGTCAGAATGCTGTTCATTGACTACAGCTCAGCCTTCAACATGCTCATCATTAAGCTTGGGGTCCTGGGGCTGAACCCTGCACTGTGCAACTGGGTCCTGGACTTCCTGACGGGCTGCCCCCAGGTGGTGAAGGTAGGAAACAACACCTTCGCTGATCCTCAACACAGGGGGCCCCCACAAGGATGCGTCTCCTTTGGAGAGACCTGAAAATAGCTGTGCAGTGGCTCATCCTGACAAAGCAGAGAATAATACAGGTGTGTCAAGCGTGTAGCGTCATACCCGAGAAGACTTGAGGCTGTAATCGCTGCCAAAGGTGCTTCAACAAAATACTGAGTAAAGGGTCTGAATACTTATGATATTTCAGCTCTTTATTTTTTTTATACATTTGCAAAAATATCTGTTTTTTGCTTCGTAATTATTAATAAGTATTCATCAATTTTAGAAGAAGAAGGCTGTAACGTAACAAAAATGTGGAAAAAGTGAAGGGGTCTGAATACTTTCCGAACGCACTTTCCGAACGCACTGTATGTTGAAATGTGGTTACCATGGTGACATAATACTATGGTTCAAAACAACAGTTGAATTTTTTTTTTTTCCATATCCAAAATATATTTTCCTATATGGATTCTACATCAACAATACGTTGACAAATTACATCAAAACTTGATTCAACCGGGTTTGTACCCAGCAGATGAATGAGGAAATGATGAATGAGGAAATGTGCCTTCATTTTCAGAAAACAAACATTGACGGCTGGTTTGAGTTGTTGTAACGTTGTTGTGATATATATATATATAGCATTAGTATATATATATATATATATGTTGCATAATATCTCCACTAAATTGATTTGTAAAAATATATATATATTTGAGACTGACTGGCAGAAAGAATGAGGATTATAGGATATTCTGACAGAAGTAGAAATATTATTATATAACAACCGGCTTCACCCTGACAGTGTTCATGTGTATTTTTCCTTGTTTAACTCTGGCAAAGTAGTGGCACATTAGGGCTCCTTTTTCTACAAGTCGGATCCAATTCCTTGTTTCCTTTTTATTTTTAGGATATCTTTGATGGTCCCCCAACAACATCAAATCTACACGGTCGGCCGCCACTGACTCACTGCTTCTGTAACTAACGCAGCTTGGGGTGTTTCTTAGTTCAAATCCTTTAGGACAGCGTTACGTAAGGTGTGTGTGTGTGTGTTTGTGTGTGTGTGTGAAGCGTGATGTGACTACAGCTATAACGAAATACCCTCGTTCTCAAACAAATCGAACACCTAAAAATCGAACATTTCATATGGAAAAAGTTTTTTTCTTCTTCTCCGTCTCCAAAAACATCCTGAAACTCTTGGATGGACGGATGACAAAATAAGTAAAAACATCCATCATGTAAGACATGAGAATAATGGCTGGAACACAGGAGTGATGGTTTAAACTTGGATTAGCCTTCACAACGTGCCATTGGAACACAGGAGTGATGGTATAAACTTGGATTAGCCTTCACAACATGCCATTGGAACACAGGAGTGATGGTTTAAACTTGGATTAGCCTTCACAACGTGCCATTGGAACACAGGAGTGATGGTTTAAACTTGGATTAGCCTTCACAACGTGCCATTGGAACACAGGAGTGATGGTTTAAACTTGATTAGCCTTCAACGTGCCATTGGAACACAGTAGTGATGGTTTAAACTTGGATTAGCCTTCACAACGTGCCATTGGAAGACAGGAGTGATGGTATAAACTTGGATTAGCCTTCACAACGTGCCATTGGAACACAGGAGTGATGGTTTAAACTTGGATTAGCCTTCACAACGTGCCATTGGAAGACAGGAGTGATGGTTTAAACTTGGATTAGCCTTCACAACGTGCCATTGGAACACAGGAGTGATGGTATAAACTTGATTAGCCTTCACAACATGCCATTGGAACACAGGAGTGATGGTTTAAACTTGGATTAGCCTTCACAACGTGCCATTGGAAGACAGGAGTGATGGTTTAAACTTGGATTAGCCTTCACAACGTGCCATTGGAACACAGGAGTGATGGTATAAACTTGGATTAGCCTTCACAACGTGCCATTGGAACACAGGAGTGATGGTTTAAACTTGGATTAGCCTTCACAACGTGCCATTGGAAGACAGGAGTGATGGTTTAAACTTGGATTAGCCTTCACAACGTGCCATTGGAACACAGGAGTGATGGTTTAAACTTGGATTAGCCTTCACAACGTGCCATTGGAACACAGGAGTGATGGTTTAAACTTGGATTAGCCTTCACAACGTGCCATTGGAAGACAGGAGTGATGGTATAAACTTGGATTAGCCTTCACAACGTGCCATTGGAACACAGGAGTGATGGTATAAACTTGGATTAGCCTTCACAACGTGCCATTGGAACACAGGAGTGATGGTTTCTGATAATGGGTATTCTGTCTATGTAGATATTCCGTTAAAAATACAGCTATAATAGTCATTTACAACATTAACAATGGCTATACTGTATTTCTGATCAATTAGACATTTTAGGGGGGGGAAACAAGGGGGGAAAAATAATTTAATCAATTTTAAAATGCTACAATTTTTATAATAAGGCTGTAATGTAACAACATGCGGAATAAGATCTGAATACTTTCTGAATGTAGACAAACATTGTATAAAATATGTTGTATTTGTAACTTTAAAACAAATCTCCAACGTAATATCTAGATTAAAAACAATAGGCAGCTTGTCACGACTTCCTTCCCTCAGCACCTCCTACTGGAGAGTTGATCTATCTACAGCACCTCCTACTGGAGAGTTGATCTATCTACAGCTACCCTCAGCACCTCCTACTGGAGAGTTGATCTATCTACAGCTACCCTCAGCACCTCCTACTGGAGAGTTGATCTATCTACAGCACATATGTCAGAGTCAAGGCTCCGGGTTACATCCGGCCCGCAAGAAGGTTTTTTACGGCCCCTGGGATGATCTTGATTTATTATTAGAACTGCCCGCAGCAAGCCGGCAGCCCGCAGATCTTTTACACGCACCAATACTACATTTCCCACAATGCAAAGGTGACGCACCGAGCAGTAGGCTGCTTCATTTCAATATTTATTGGCACAGCAGTCGTCAGCATCACAGTAAAATTAACTTTCAGATACCCATCAAAAATGGCAAAACGGAAGGTGGATACTGAGAACCGGGGTTTCAAACAAGGTGGGAGTCGGAGTATATGTTCACGAAGGTAGCTGGAAAACCTGTGTCTTCTGTGTGGAGAAAGTGTGGCGGTACTGAAAGAGTATAATCTGAGACGACATTATGAAACGAAACACACGGACAAAAACAAGAATATGGACATGGAACAAAGGCTACAAAAGGCAGAGGAATTAAAACGAGGCCTCAAATCTCGACAGGCTCTGTTCAAAAAGCCAAATCACAAGGCCAGGCTGCTGTCAAGGCCAGTTTTATTTTGGCAGAAGAGATGCTAAATCAGCCCGGCCATTTACGGAGGGGATTTCATCAAAAACTGCATGATTAAAGTTTGTGACGAAGTTTGCCCAGAAAAAAGGCAACTCTTTTAAATGTGAGTCTGAGCAGAAACACCATTGCCGAGAGAGTAGACCAGTTGTCCATCAATCTAAAAGAGCAGCTTGTGAAAAAGGGAAAAGATTTTATTGCATATTCCTTGGCTGTGGATGAGAGCACCGACATTTCTGACATTGCCCAGTTGTCAATTTTCATCCGCGGAGTGGACTCAACCTAAGCGTGACAGAGGAGTTTTTGGTTTTACGTCCTATGCATGGCACAACTACGGGGCATGATTTGTATGAAGAGGTGTCAAGATGTGTAAATGAGATGGAGCTGCCTTGGGAAAAACTCGTGGGTTTGACAACCGACGGAGCACCCAAGTATGTGTGGACACAGGAGCGGACTGGTGGCGAAGATACGGGAAAAGATGCAGAGGAAAACGCGACAGGTGAGCTGACAGCTTATCATTGTATCATACACTGGTAGTTACAAAGGTAAAGCCTTGAAAATGGAGCATGTAATGAGAGCATCATCACGCCACAGAAGACCTTTATCAGAGCCAAAGGTTTGAATCACTGCCAGTTCAAGGCATTGACTTGAGTTAGGAAACGGAGCATGGTGATTTGCCTTATCACACAGAGGTGCGATGGCTAAGCCAGGGAAAGGTGCTTCAAAGATGTTTCGAGCTTCGTGAGGAGATTTGTCTGTTCTTGGACAGCAAAGGGAAAGACACAACACAACTCCGAGACGAAATGTTTCTGTGTGAAATGGCTTTTCTGTGTGACATTACGAGTCATCTGAATGCAATAAACTTGCAGCTGCAGGGTCGGGATCGTGTCATCTCTGATATGTACAGTACAGTGAAGGCATTTAAAACCAAACTGACTCTGTGGGAGACGCAGATGCGGAAAGAAAATTTGAGCCACTTTCCCAGCTGCCAGACCATGAAAGAGAAGCTCTCTACCAGTGCGTTCCCGAGCACACAGTTGGCTGATAAAATAGGTATGCTTGCCGCTGACTTTCGACGCCGATTTGCTGACTTTGAAGCACAAAAAGCAGGTTGGAACTGCTCGGTAACCCATTTGCTGTTGACGTGGAAAGCTCACCACCAAACCTCCAAATGGAGTTGATTGACCTCCAATGCAATGATGCACTGAGGGCAAAATATGCGGCAGTGGGTGCTGCGGAGTTCGCCCGCTTCCTCCCGGCACAATGCCCCAGCTGCGCATCCAGGCTGCTCAAACGTTGTCTATGTTTGGCAGCACATACCTGTGTGAACAACTGTTTTCTTTGATGAACCTGAACAAAACATCACACAGAAGTCGACTTACTGCTGAACACCTCCACTCAATTCTGAGGATTTCTTCAGCTCAGAGCCTTACCCCGAACATTGATGAACTTGTGGAAAAGATGGGACACCACCAAGTATCACCCTCAACCTCAAACAAGTGAACATTACTGTGCAATCACATATTTAGAGTTTTTACTCAGTTCAAGTTTAAAAGTTAAAATTTAATATTTGTTTTCACTGCATGTTACTTCTCCTTAAACAAAGTGTTGTTTTTGATTAATAGATTTTTGCACTTTATTTTTTGTATTTCAATCCAATTATATTTTAAAAATATTTCAGTTGAGTGGATGATAGAAAATTGCTATTATTGTTTTTTCTTTGAAGTAAATTTAGCCCACTTTTGCTAAAATAGAAAATATAGTCTACTGATGGTGCCTTGAATACCGGTTTCTTTCATTTAATGTTCATGTTATGGGGATATTTATATAAAGGAAATTTGTCTTTTGTGTCTGTTGAAAATTAAAGATTACTGACAGAGCCATAAGAAAATATTGCTTTATTTATCTGATCATATTGTAATATATTTGTTAGGTTTTCAGTAGGTTCAATTAGGTTCACTAGACTATATGCGTCATTTAAAAATTTTCAATGAACATTCGAACAGTCCGGCCCTCGTCTTGTAGCTGATTTTTTTATTTGGCCCTCCGTCCATTT
>NW_027037287.1:0-5000 GCF_034236695.1 Oncorhynchus nerka
AAAATGATTAAAAATGATACAGTACTGCTGAAGTAGGCTAGCTGGCAGAGGCTGCGTTGTTGACTATGTAGGCTAGCTGGCAGTGGCTGCGTTGTTGACACTACACTAATCAAGTCGTTCCGTTGAGTGTAATAGTTTCTACTGTGCTGCTATTCGGGGCTCGCTGGCTAGCTTGCAGTGTTGATTACGTTACGTTGCGTTGGGAGAACGACAATAGCTGGCTAGCTAACCTAGGAAATCGCTCTAGACTACACAATTATATTTGATACAAAGACGGCTATGTAGCTAGCTATGCTTGGCTAGCTACGATCAAACAAATCAAGCCGTTGTACTGTAATGAAATGAAATGAAAAATGTGATACTACCTGTGGAGCGAAGCGAAATGCGACCGGGTTGTTGAGTGCGGAAGTTCTGTTCGGTAGACGTTGGCTAGCTGTTGGCTAGCTAGCAGTGTCTCCTACGTTAAGGACGACAAATAGCTGGCTAACTAACCTCGGTAAATTAAGATAATCACTCTAAAACTACACACTCTAAACTACACAATTATCTTGGATACGAAGACAGCAAAGACAACTATGTAGCTAGCTAACACTACACTAATCAAGTCGTTCAGTTGAGTGTAATAGTTGTGCTGCTAATCGGTAGACGGTGGACGTTAGCTAGCTGGCTAGCTGCAGGGCAGATAGCAGTGTAGACTGCGTTAGGACGACGAAATACGATAATTACGCAATTATCTATGATACAAAGACGGCTATGTAGCTAGCTAAGAAGAAATTGCTAAGATTAGACAAATCAAACCGTTGTACTATAATGAAATGTAATGAAATGTAATACTACCTGCGGACCGAGTGCGGATGCGACCGCTCGCTCCAACCCGGAAGTATGTTGTTGGTTATGTTGTCATAGTTGTGCCTAGGGGGGCATATGTGGGAGGGGATGCTGTCACCTCCAGGCAGATGTTTGTCCCCCTGTGTGCTGAGGGTGTCAGGTTCTTGTCCGGTTCTGGCATTTAGGTCGCCACAGACTAGTACATGTCCCTGGGCCTGGAAATGATTGATTTCGCCCTCCAGGATGGAGAAGCTGTCTTCATTAAAATATGGGGATTCTAGTGGGGGGATATAGGTAGCACACAGGAGGACATTTTTCTCTGTTAGGATAATTTCCTTTTGAATTTCTAGCCAAATGTAGAATGTTCCTGTTTTGATTAATTTAATCTAGTGAGTTTGGTCTGCTCTATACCAAATTAGCATACCCCCTGAGTCCCTTCCCTGTTTCACACCTGGTAGTTTGGTGGATGGGACTACCAGCTCTCTGTAACCTAGAGGGCAACCAGTGGGTCTGTCTCCTCTATACCAGGTTTCTTGCAGGATGACAATGTCTGTGTTACCGATTTCTTTGGTGAAGTCCGGGTTTCTGCTCTTCAGGCCAAAGGCAGATGACCTCAGGCCTTGGATATTCCAGGATGATATAGTGAATGCTTTTTGTTCCATAGAGTGTCCAATGTTGTTGGTCGTGGTTTGGCCTCAGGCCAGTAAGTGTGAGCAGAGCCTGCTGAGCATCTGGTACATGCCATTGGCTTGGGCGAGTGTGAGAGTGGGGGTTGGGACTGTTTGCCCGCTCACTACCTGGGCGTATGTGTGGCTTCCATGTTGAGGCCCTCTTTGCGGGGGTGGGGATGGGGTGGGCAGGAGTGGCATAGGTCTGATCTGGGGGGCCTAAATGGGGTGTGGGCATGGTTGACGTGGGGGGTTGATTGGTTGGGGTGGGGGTGTGGATGTGTCTGGGTGTGCGGTGGTCTGGATGTAATTCCTCTTGGCGTGGGTCCTCTATGTGTAGGTCCAGGGGGGTCCTGCAGGTCTGGGAGGGTGTCTCGCCGGTCTGGGTGGGGTGTCTTGATCTGTTGCTCCTGTGTGAAGTGTTGGGGATACGTTTGAGAGCGATGTCCTTTAGAGTTCGGGCAAAGGTGGGCACTGCTGCCTTGTAGAGGTGGACCTGGTCATAGAGGCTGTTCAAGTCCAGGGTGGAGTGGTGTGCCAGGAAAACATTTGGTTTTGAGGCACAGTCACGGGAAATACTTGCATTTACCCGCTGTATTGTGGCAGGGTGGAAGTCTTTTCATGGTAGCAGGGTGGAGATAACCACTTGTGCGTTGGGGAAAGTAGAAGAAGCCTTTTCAATCACTCCCTTCAGTGCTGTGGCCACTCTTTCTTGCTGTGCTCTCAGGTCGTTTGTGCCTGTGTGTATTATTATGTGGCTGGGTGACCCTAGTTTGGCCTCAGACAGAAGGTCTAGGGCGCCCTGGGTGTTTAGACACACTGTGTTTGGGAAAAAGTTTTTTTTCTTCTATATATTTCCCATTTGAGTCCATAAGTAGTACAATCTGTGTCTTGTGTTTGTCCTCAGTGGGTGTGGGGGGGTTGTCAGAAGGGCTATCAGGCAGGCTGACAGGGGGGGTGCTCAGAGGGGGTGAGAGCCGCTGGGCTTGGGGTTCTTCATTTGTCTGTTCTGCTGTGATGTCGACTCTATGGTCAGGGTCTGGTGTGGATTGTTCTGCTGTGGTGTCGAGACTTTTGTTGGGTGCTGAGGTGGGCTGTTCTGCTGGCTTCTCTTTGGGGTGGCCACCTCTCTAGTGGGTTGTTCTCTGTCGCACGCCGTCCCCCTCAACCTCTCTCCATCCATCCCCCCTCACCCTCTCCTCCATCCCCCTCAACCCTCTCCTCCATCCCCCTCAACCTCTCTCCACCAGCAGTCTGACACTCTCCTCTAGTGCTCTGTTCTGCTCCTCTTTCTCCTGTTGTATTTGTCTCACCACTGTCCAAAGTGCAGATATGTCTCTGTCCACCTCCAGCTCTCCGGGTCTGGTTAAGGGGCTGTTGTTGTGCTGTACTGTTGTCTGGGTCTGTGCTGACTGAAGTGTAATCACCTGCTGTTCCAGCTCCACCTGCCTTATCTCCAGCTGGGTGAATTTGTCCTTCATTTCAATGAGGGAGTGGTAATCTGTGCTGGGAGGTTGACTCTCTGCTGGGGTTGCTCGTCTGTGGGGTTACATAATGAAGAGGTCTGGTCTGACCCGCTCGGTGTGGGGGTATCTTTATCAAGGGAGAGCTTCTCCTGCTGGGCTAATTCTTTGATTAGGTGAAAGTCCAGCTGAAACTGTTTGTGATTACCCTGTGCCATTACTGTTCCGGACTTATAGATATTTATATTACTTGACTCAGAGTCCTCGTTATCAAGTATTCTGAGTTTCCACCCCTCGTTAATCCCCGCTCTCGTAACAAGGGGGTAGTGTGCTAATATAGCACTGTGCCATGCCAGGGGATGGTTTGTGTGGAAGATAAGGTTGCTGATGTTCCCATTTTTGTAATAGTCAGCAAAAAGTGCCTCTTGATTTTCCATAAGGAGCTCCATTTTGTAATCTTTTTTTGCCTTATTATTCTTTACATGCACAGGGTACTGTATTTTAATTACCTCTGAACAGCAGGAGGGAGCTTCTAAGGCCTCTCCATTTGGTTGGGATAGACTGTGTGACTCTCCTGCCATTTGTTGGGCTAATGGGCTTTGACACCTCTCACTTGACACGTCGGTGCTAGTTGAAGCTGTATCAAGCTTGGCAGAATTATGTTAGAATTCAGTCCTTATAAAGTAATGTTGTGTATTTCTTCTATCTCTCTATAGTGCTGTTTCTTGTATTATGGTCTCTTGTTTCTTTAGAGGTTTCACTTTGTTGTCCTTTTCCTTTTTCTTCTATATCTGGGTCATAAATACATGTTCTATATCTGGGTCATAAATACATGTTCTATATCTGGGTCATAAATACATGTTCTATATCTGGGTCATAAATACATGTTCTATATCTGGGTCATAAATACATGTGACTCTGGATGACAACATAATGATGTTTGATTCCAACATCAGGGCTGTTTTCCTCAACAAGTTAAATCCGCCACGTGTTTTGTTTTCATGTGACGATACTAACGACTATGGTGATACTGGTATTGTCCCGGCCCTAAATGCCACCCCCTCAATCTCTTTCTCTGTCGCTCTCTCTCTCTTTGTCTCTGTCGCTCTCTCTCTCTCTCTTTGTCTCTGTCGCTCTCTCTCTCTCTCTTGTCTCTGTCGCTCTCTCTCTCTCCTCTTTGTCTCTGTCGCTCTCTCTCTCTCTCTCTCTTTGTCTCTGTCGCTTTCTCTCTCTCTCTCTTTGTCTCTGTCGCTTTCTCTCTCTCTCTCTTTGTCTCTGTCGCTCTCTCTCTCTCTCTTTGTCTCTGTCGCTCTCTCTCTCTCTCTTTGTCTCTGTCGCTCTCTCTCTCTCTTGTCTCTGTCGCTCTCTCTCTCTTTGTCTCTGTCGCTCTCTCTCTCTCTTTGTCTCTGTCGCTCTCTCTCTCTCTTTGTCTCTGTCGCTCTCTCTCTCTCTCTTTGTCTCTGTCGCTCTCTCTCTCTCTTTGTCTCTGTCGCTCTCTCTCTCTCTCTTTGTCTCTGTCGCTCTCTCTCTCTGTCGCTCTCTCTCTCTCTCTTTGTCTCTGTCGCTCTCTCTCTCTCTTTGTCTCTGTCGCTCTCTCTCTCTCTCTTTGTCTCTGTCTCTCTCTCTCTCTTTGTCTCTGTCGCTCTCTCTCTCTCTCTTTGTCTCTGTCGCTCTCTCTCTCTCTTTGTCTCTGTCTCTCTCTCTTTGTCTCTGTCGCTCTCTCTCTCTTTGTCTCTGTCGCTCTCTCTCTCTCTCTTTGTCTCTGTCTCTCTCTCTCTCTTTGTCTCTGTCGCTCTCTCTCTCTTTGTCTCTGTCGCTCTCTCTTCTCTTTGTCTCTGTCGCTCTCTCTCTCTCTTTGTCTCTGTCGCTCTCTCTCTCTCTCTTTGTCTCTGTCGCTCTCTCTCTCTCTTTGTCTCTGTCGCTCTCTCTCTCTCTTTGTCTCTGTCGCTCTCTCTCTCTCCTCTTTGTCTCTGTCTTCTCTCTCTCTCTCTCTCTTTGTCTCTGTCGCTCTCTCTCTCTCTCTCTTTGTCTCTGTCGCTCT
>NW_027037287.1:12500-18549 GCF_034236695.1 Oncorhynchus nerka
CTATCTCTGTCTCTCTCTTTATCTCTGTCGCTCTCTCTCTCTCTTTATCTCTGTCGCTCTCTCATTCGTTCACACACTAACTCCAAGGTCAGCAGTTATGTTATCAAACTATTCCGACTCCATAGAAACAACAGAAAAACATAACACCCTCCCGAGTGGCTCAGCTTTCCAAGGCACTGCATCGCAGTGTTGAGGCGTCACTACAGACCCGGATTCCATCCCAGGCTGTGTCGCAGCCGGCCGCGACCGGGAGACTCATGAGGCAGCACACAATAGGCCCAGCGTCGTCTGGGTTAGGGGAGGGTTTGGTCGGCCCGGGATGTCCATTTCCCATCGCGCTCTAGTGACTCCTGTGATGGGCCGGGTGCAGTGCACGCTGACACGGTCACCAGGTGCATGGTGTTTCCTCCGACACATTGGTGCGGCTGGCTTCCAGGTTAAGATGACTGTAGTCTACTGATGGTGTTATTAACCCCTCTACTCTCTGTATCAGACCTGGAGATGGCTGTAGCCTACTGATGGTGTTACTAACCCCTCTACTCTCTGTATCAGACCTGGAGATGGCTGTAGCCTACTGATGGTGTTACTAACCCCTCTACTCTCTGTATCAGACCTGGAGATGGCTGTGGCCTACTGGAACCTGGTTCTAACTGGTCGATTCAAGTTCCTGGACCTCTGGAACAGGTTTCTATTGGTGAGTGGATGCCAGTCTGTATTAATGGCTATTCCCTAAATAATATACTACTCTGGACAGAGTCTAGGTGTTTCCTCCATGTGTTGATAGTCTCTGTGATGTCATCTATCTGTGTGATTAATGCAGGAGCATCATAATCTCTGATGTCATCTATCTGTGATTAATGCAGGAGCATCATAATCTCTGATGTCATCTATCTGTGTGATTAATGCAGGAGCATCATAATCTCTGATGTCATCTATCTGTGTGATTAATGCAGGAGCATCATAATCTCTGATGTCATCTATCTGTGTGATTAATGCAGGAGCATCATAATCTCTGATGTCATCTATCTGTGTGATTAATGCAGGAGCATCATAATCTCTGATGTCATCTATCTGTGTGATTAATGCAGGAGCATCATAATCTCTGATGTCATCTATCTGATTGTGATTATCTCTGATGTCATCAGGAGGAGCATCATAAGCGGTCGATCCCCAAAGACACGTGGAACCTGCTACTGGACTTTGGCAACATGATTGCAGACGACATGTCCAACTACGACGAGGAAGGTGAGATATAACCACCTATTAAGGATGGGTCCCAAGTGGCACCTTTTCCTGTGCTCTACTTTTGACCAGGGCCCATAGTGAACTAGATACGGATTAGGGTGCCATTTGAAACGCAGACAAACATTTCTGTAGGACCAATAAAACATACACTAATCCACACCCTGCCCACCCTGACCTTAGATCCAGGATTCCTCTACCCCCATAACCACTAGGCATATGACTAAGATCTGACCTGGAGTCATCAGTTAGGGATTGGGACTTGACTTCTACCTACTACCATACAGCGCAATCACCTATTAAAACATTTCTGCCAATCACTTACCATGCAGCTAATCATGTGACCCTTTTCTGCCCACTCAGGAGCTTGGCCTGTCCTCATCGACGACTTTGTGGAATTTGCCCCCAATCGTGACAGGGGGCAGCGTAAAACCATATAGGTCATACCCAGTTCCCAGCAGGGGCTGACGATTTATACACACCAGCCAAAAAGAGACTTCTACAAGACTGTCCAAGTTTGTGAGACTGAGCTGCCAATCAGGGGCCGGGGCGACATGACAGCCAATCGGAGAGAAGGAAAACAACAACAGGAAGAGGAAGTTATCTTTTTCTTTGTTTTGGGACTGAGTCACTCCGGGAGGCGGGCTGTTAGCAGGGGGTGGGATCGTCGCGGAGCTATGAGCTCTGCTCCCATTGGCTAGCTGGATCAGACTGATCGGCCAACGACTACAGTACCCATACACCAGCCACCATCAGATCAGTGGGCGTGTCTATAGATTCTAGAACTGGTGCTCTGGTCCCACCCCCCCTAGCTGCAGCCCCCCCCGCCCCCGCCCCCTCCTTACTAAAGAACGACCAGGAGAGCAAACAGAACGGCAGAGAGGGCGGACAGTTTTGCTCTCTGCAGCAGACAGACAGAATGGTGTGATATTTGATCCAGTGGAGGCTGCTGAGAGGAGGACGGCTCATCATAATGTCTGGAACGGAGCGAATGGAACAGCATCAAACACCTGGAAACCATGGAAACCATGTGTTTGATGTATTTGATACCATTCCACTGATTCAGATCCAGTCATTACCACGAACCTGTCCTCCCCAATGAAGGTGCCACCAACCTCCTGTGGTCTGAACCCACAGTAGTAAGACGTCTCTGCCGGCCCATGGTGGATGAACTAGGAGCTCGGAGGTTCTGCATGTGTTTCTGGTTGAGCGTTAAGCGGCTGGACGGAGGAACAACAACAACTTTTTTTATTATTATCATTGAGTTTCTTCTCATCGAATCAGAGGTGAGGGGTGTGGTCGTCATCCAATGTTCTCATCCAATCCAACGTCAGTGTAATGTTCTGCTTCCATTTCAATCTAAAGTGTAAAAGTTGGGTCAGTTTTGTTGTTAATATGTGTGAGGTTCAGGGTCTATATCCACAAAGCGTAGGAGTGCTGACCTGGGATCAGTTTAGCCTTTTAAGATAATAATGAATACTGATCTGGGATCAGGACCAGATCCTAATGAATATTAGAGAGGACCAGATCCTGATCTGGGATCAGGTTAACCTTTTAGATCATAATGGATATTAGAGAGGACCAGATCCTAGTACTGATCTGGGATCAGGTTAGCCTTTTAGATCATAGTGAGCGAGAGGACCAGAGAGGACCTACTCTGAGACGCTTTAGGAATACAGGCCCAGTTCAGATCCACTTTGGTATTCAGATAGAACCGGACCGACAGAGCAGCATGCTTTAAAGCTCAACACCAGCAGAAATACTATGGCTACAGTTGGAACAGACTGTGACCATAGGATTCATGTATAGATATACCATTTTAGAATAATGAATATGATACAATATAACGAAGACACGATGACATTTATAATCGTGAGAGAGAGGAAGAAGTATTTGAAATACGTACGAGGTCCACAGATTTCTAGTGCGTGTCCCAAACTGTACCCTATTCCCTGTATAGTACTAGTCAAAAAGTAGTGCACTATATAGGGAACAGGTTTGCCCATTTGGGATGCGCCATGTCTCCTTTCTGTTTGATTTGAGTTGGTTTGTTTGTAACTGTTCACATCACCAGAGACCTTGACTGTTGGTCTGGCAGTTATTTTATTTTCACAAGCAAACGCACAGGAAGTTCAGTCTGAATCGTATTCAGTCTACAACTCTGTATATAGTTGAATCTATGAATCATATTCAGTCTATAACACTGTATATAGTTCATAGTTGAATCATATTCAGTCTACAACTCTGTATATAGTTCATAGTTGTTGAATCTGTATATAGTTCATAGTTGAATCGTATTCAGTCTACAAAGCTGAATCATATTCAGTTCACTGTATATAGTTCATAGTTGAATCTATGAATCATATTCAGTCTACAACACTGTATATAGTTCATAGTTGAATCATATTCAGTCTACAACACTGTATATAGTTCATAGTTGAATCTATGA
This sequence comes from Oncorhynchus nerka, assembly GCF_034236695.1. Taxonomy (NCBI): domain Eukaryota; kingdom Metazoa; phylum Chordata; class Actinopteri; order Salmoniformes; family Salmonidae; genus Oncorhynchus; species Oncorhynchus nerka. The sequence continues at coordinate 16,192 of NW_027037287.1, forward strand.
ATCATATTCAGTCTACAACACTGTATATAGTTCATAGTTGAATCTTGAATCATATGTCTACAATTCAGTCTACAACTCTGTATATAGTTCATAGTTGAATCTATGAATCGTATTCAGTCTATAACACTGTATATAGTTCATAGTTGAATCTATGAATCATATTCAGTCTACAACATAGTTGAATCTGTATATAGTTCATAGTTGAATCTATGAATCGTATTCAGTCTACAACACTGTATATAGTTCATAGTTGAATCTATGAATCGTATTCAGTCTACAACACTGTATATAGTTCATAGTTGAATCTATGAATCATATTCAGTCTACAACACTATATAGTTCATAGTTGAATCTATGAATCATATTCAGTACTGAACACACTGTTCATAGTTGAACATGAATCTACAACACTGTTCATAGTTGAATCTATGAATCATATTCAGTCTACAACTCTGTAGTTATGTAGTTGAATCTATGAATCGTATTCAGTCTACAACACTGTATATAGTTCATAGTTGAATCTATGAATCATATTCAGTCTACAACACTGTATGTAGTTGAATCTATGAATCATATTCAGTCTACAGCAGCAGTTTAAATCAAGTCTAATGTTATTGGTCACATACACGTGTTTAGCAGATGTTATTGCAGGTGCAGCGAAATGCTTGTCAACACACCCCAGTTCTTTGTTTTTAAACCGTTTCAGTTGTTTGTGTTGTTTTGGTTGGTCGTCATGGGTTACTGCTAGCCAGCCCAGTGAAGTGAATGTTACAGACCAGACTGAGACACGTCTACTACACACACACACACACACACACACACACACACACACACACACACACACACACACACACACACACACTCTCTCTGTGTGGTTATAGTACATCATCAGACCAGACTGAGACATGTCTACTAGCTTACTACACACACACACAGACACACACACACACACTCTCTGTGTGGTTATAGTACATCATCAGACCAGACTGAGACACGTCTACTACACACACACACACACACACACACTCTGTGTGGTTATAGTACATCATCAGACCAGACTGAGACATGTCAACTAGCTAATACACACACACACGGAACATCTCAGTAACAGACATCCTCTGACGCAGCAGGTAACAGAAGTTCTGCTTCATTCTCCGGAAATGTTCCTGAGATTTTGGACTGCGCCTCGTCTCCCAAATGGCACCTTAACGTTGTGCACTATGTAGGGAATAGGGTGCTATTTGGGAGGTATGTTTTAAGTTCCACTTGTTATGCCACATGTTCTTAGACAATTGCACTCACATCTGGGGGGGTAATGAAAACATTCTATTGCACTCACATCTGGGGGGTAATGAAAACATTCTGTTCAGTGTTGATGTGTATCGACAGGAGAAGACAGAGACTATGGAAGAGAGAGAGAGAGACGCCCTCTGAACTTCCTACACTACGGTACGCTGAGAGAGTGTCCAATGTGTTGACCGTCTGAGCTTTACTCATATTCACTATTATTTTCACTGAGAGAAAAGAAAAGCATTTAAAACATTCGTCATCGTTCTGCTACGGAGACGTTCTACATGACTTTGTTTTGAACAACAGAAGGCCCGATCAATAAAGCATGTTGTTTTTTAACAAAAATGGAACAGAGACTTTGGATCCATCTGTTCTGTTGAAAGTTTCATAAAGATTGCGCATCACAGAGAATGTGCCCCAAACACAGAGATGTTAGAGATCACAGCGTTATCTCTGTCCCATTATGGCGTCTGTGAGCGCACGGGCAGCGCCGTTGAGAATGAGAGGGTGGGAAGCTTTTAGGGGACAGTTTGGGTGCAAAGGTTAAGGATGAGGGGGTTGTGAGGGAGGGGTTGGTTTGTTGTTGGTGAGGATGAGAGAGGGTTTAGAAGGTGATGAGGGGGAGGGGGCTTAATAACACACACCAGTCTTATCCTGCCCCAGTGGGAAGGAAGGAAGGGGTCTCAACACTAGACCTACTGGTCCATCTGATGCAGAGCCTACCCTCCAGCCCTCTAACCCCCAGTCCTCTAACCCTCCAGCCCTCTAACCCTCCAGCCTCTAACCCCCAGCCCTCTAACCCTCCAGCCCTCTAACCCTCCAGCCCTCTCCAGCCCTAACCCTCCAGCCCTCTAACCCTCCAGCCCTCTAACCCCCCAGCACTCTAACCCTCCAGCACTCTAACCCACTCTAACCCCCCAGCCCTCTAACCCCCACCTCTCCAGCCCTCTAACCCTCCAGCCCTCTAACCCCAGCCCTCTAACCCTCCAGCCCTAACCCCAGCCCTCTAACCCCCAGCCCTCTAACCCTCCAGCCTCTATCCCTCCAGCCCTCTAACCCTCCAGCCCT
>NW_027037288.1:0-18557 GCF_034236695.1 Oncorhynchus nerka
TGTGTAGGCCAGTAACAAAACATCTCATTGATTTTAGTTTTTTATTTATTCAGGTTATAACTCAACACAATGTGGGGAAAAGTCAAGGGGTGGAATGCTTTCTGAAGGCCATCATCCTGTGTGTGTGTGTGTGTGTGTGTGTGTGTGTGTGCGTGTGTGCGTGCGTGCGTGTGTGCATGTAGTGCGTGCGTGCGTGCGTGCGTCCGTGCGTGCGTGCGTGTGTGTCCTGGGCGAGATGTCCTAGCTCCGGCCCACACACACATTACATATTGAATGCACGGTGCAGAAATCCTCCACTTGCACGGCTGCATAAGCGCAGGCTGGCGATAGAAACAACCAACGACTCTCTTTCTCATCAGGTTTTGGGGATGACTTCACTTTACGGTTCAACCAAATAAATATACCATTTAATTTAAACGTATAAATGTACCATTTAATTTAAACCAAATGAATATACCATTTAATTTATATGAATGTACCATTTAATTTTAAACCGTATAAATGTACCATTTAATTTAAACCATATGAATGTACCATTTAATTTAAACCGTATAAATGTACGATTTAATTTAAACCGTATAAAATGTACCATTTAATTTAAACCATAAATGTACCATTTAATTTAAACCGTATAAAGTACCATTTGATTTAAATCGTAGAAATAGACAGATTTAAGTCCTTTTCTTTCTTCCAGTGATTCAGTTCCCATTTGGTTCAGATTGATCTGAACTCTGCGTTTGCTGAACAAACAGGAGACAGCAGTACATGACATTTACTCAGGACCACTCTGCCTTGTGAAGGTTATCAGGTTACTGCTGTCACGTCTGACGCCGTTCTGTATGAAGCATCTTTTATTAACGCAGTCCAATCTACCTGAGAAGGTATTCGTCCTCCATCGATATGAGGTGGCCTACAGTGTATATATCTCCTGTAGGTACTCAGAAACTGCTATGCTGTGGCTCTCTGACAGACAGACATCTCTAGTGATGTTACCTTCTCTCCTCTCTGACAGACAGACATCTCTAGTGATGTTACCTTCTCTCCTCTCTGACAGACATACATCTCTAGTGATGTTACCTCACCTTCTCTCTGACAGACAGACATCTCTAGTGATGTTACCTCCTCTCCTCTCTGACAGACAGACATCTCTAGTGTTGTTACCTCACCTCCTCTCCTCTCCTCTCCTCTCCCCTCCCCTCACCTCCTCTCCTCTCCTCCCCTCTTCTCCCCTCCTCTCCTCTCCTCTCCTCTCCTCTCCTTGTTCAGGCGGCTTTCGGCGGTCGACGTCGCCGGTCTTCTAGCCATCGGCGCTCCACCTTTCATTTTCCATTTGTTTTGTCTTGTTTTCCTGCACACCTGGTTTTCCTGCACACCTGGTTTACATCTCCTCATCATTACTAAGTGTATTTAGCCCTCTGTTCCCCCCATGTCTCTGTGGGGTATTGTTGATTGTCGAGGTTGGTTCGGTTCCGGCTGGTTTGCGCCGGGTTTTGTTTTGTACCCGTACTTTGTGGCAGCCGGTACTTTGTACTTGGTTGTGGTACTTTGTACTTGGTTGTGGTACTTTGTACTTGGTTGTGGTACTTTGTACTTGGTTGTGGTACTTTGTACTGGGTTGTGGTACTTTGTACTTGGTTGTGGTACTTTGTACTTGGTTGTGGTACTTTGTACTGGGTTGTGGTACTTTGTACTGGGTTGTGGTACTTTGTACTTGGTTGTGGTACTTTGTACTGGGTTGTGGTACTTTGTACTTGGTTGTGGTACTTTGTACTGGGTTGTGGTACTTTGTACTTGGTTGTGGTACTTTGTACTGGGTTGTGGTACTTTGTACTTGGTTGTGGTACTTTGTACTGCCTCACTTGTTCTGAGGGCATTTGATTTTGTGACGCGGTTGCTCAAATAATTGCCTCAGTAAATTGCTTTGTTCACTCATCTCTCCTCCACTCATCTCTCCTCTACTCATTTCTGCTCTCACCTGACTTCCATGCACCAACTACACCCATCGTTGACACCGTCTCTAGTGTTCTTACCTTCTCTCCTCTCCTCTCCTCTCCTCTCCTCTCCTCTCCTCTCCTCTCCTCTCCTCTCCTCTCCCTCTCCTCTCTCTCATATAGCAGGATGTTTTCTCCTCTCCTCTCCTCTCCATCTCTAGTGTTCTATCCTCCTCTCCTCTCCTCTCATATAGCAGGATGTTTTCTCCTCTCCTCTCCTCTCCTCTCCTCTCCTCTTCTCTTCTCTTCTCTTCTCTCTCCTCTCCTCTCCTCTCCTCTCCTCTCCTTTCCTTTCCTCTCCTTCCTCTCCTCTCCTCTCCTCTCCTCTCCTCTCCTCTCCTCTTTCTCTCTCTCCTCTCTCCTCTCCTCTCCTCTCCTTTCCTTTCCTCTCCTCTCCCCTCCTCTCCTCTCCATCTCTAGTGTTCTATCCTCCTCCTCTCTCACTCTTACTTACTTCTTCATTGAAGTTTGTCATTATTTTCAAAAATATTATTTTGAAAGAGATGTTTGATTAGGTCTGGAGTTACATAAACCTAATTGCAGCTATTAACAGTTTACTATGCCGCTTTGAGAACAGCCATTAAAGCAGGGGGTTGAAGGTTAAAATGGAACAAAAACCCTAAAAACTCAGATATTAAAAAGTTAAGCTGATTGTAGTTCTGTCAGGTTAGGCTTATCAAAGGTCCTGAATCTCCTGTTCTGTTCCTCTCCTCTCCTCTCCTCTCCTCTCCCCTCCTCCTCCTCCTCCGCCTCCTCCTCCTCCTCCTCCTCGTCGTCGTCGTCGTCTCGTCTCGTCTCGTCTCGTCTCGTCTCCCCTCCCCTCCCCTCCCCTCCCTCCCCTCCCCTCCCTCCCCCCCTGCTCTGCTCTCCTCTCCCTTTCCTTTCCTCTCCTCTCCTCTCCCCTCCCCTCCTCCTCTCCTCCTCTCCTCTCCTCTATCTTACCTCCTCTCCTTTCCTCTCCTCTCATCTTCTCTTCTCTTCTCCGTTCTTCTCTCCTCTCCTCTCCTCTCCTCTCCTCCTCTCCTCTCCTCTCCTCTCCTCCTTTCTCCTCTCCCTCCTCTCCTCCTCTCCTCTCCTCTATCTTACCTCCTCTCTTATCCTCTATCTTACCTCCTCTCCTCTCCTCTATTCTCCTCTCCTCTATTCTCCTCTCCTCTCCTATCCTCTTCTCTTCTCTTCTCTTCTCTCCTCTATCTTACCTCTTCTTCTCTCCTCTCCTCTCCTATCCTCTTCTCTTCTCTCTCTTCTCTCCTCTATCTTACCTCCTCTCTTCTCTTCTCTTCTCTTCTCTCCTCTATCTTAACTCATCTCCTCTCTTGTCTTCTCTTCTCTTCGCTTCTCCGTTCTCCTCTCCTCTCCTCTCCTCTCCTTTCCTTTCCTTTCCTTTCCTTTCCTCTCCTCTCCTCTCCTCTCCTCTCCTCTCCTCTCCTCTCCTCTTCTCTCCTCTCCTCTCTCCTCTCCTCTCCTCTCCTTTCCTTTCCTTTCCTCTCCTCTCCCCTACTCTCCTCTCCATCTCTAGTGTTCTATCCTCCTCTTCTCTCACTCTTACTTACTTCTTCATTGATGGTTGTCATTATTTTCAAAAATATTATTTTGAAAGAGATGTTTGATTAGGTCTGGAGTTACATAAACCTAATTGCAGCTATTAACAGTTTACTATGCCGCTTTGAGAACAGCCATTAAAGCAGGGGGTTGAAGGTTAAAATGGAACAAAAACCCTAAAAACTCAGATATTAAAAAGTTAAGCTGATTGTAGTTCTGTCAGGTTAGGCTTATCAAAGGTCCTGAATCTCCTGTTCTGTTCATCTCCTCTCCTCTCCTCTCCTCTCCTCTCCTCTCCTCTCCTCTCCTCTCCTCTCCTCTCCTCTCCTCTTCTCTTCTCTCCTCTCCTCCCCTCCTCCTCCTCCTCCTCCTCTCGTCTCGTCTCGTCTCGTCTCTCCTCTCCTCTCCTCTCCTCTCCCTCTCCTCTCCCCTCCCTCCCCTCCCCTCCCCTCCTCCTCCCCTCCCCTGCTCTCCTCTCCTTTCCTCTCCTCTCCCTCCTCTCCCCCTCCCTCTCCTCTCCTCCTCTCCTCTCCTCTCCTCTCCTCCCTCTCCTCTATCTTACCTCCTCTCCTTTCCTCTCCTCTCCTCTCCTCTCATCTTCTCTTCTCTTCTCTGTTCTTCTCTCCTCTCCTCTCCTTTCCTCTCCTCTCCTCTCCTCTCCTCTCTCCTTTCCTTTCCTTTCCTTTCCTTTCCTCTCCTCTCCTCTCCTCCTCTCCTCTCCTCTCCTCCTTTCTCTTCTCCCTCCTCTCCTCCTCTCCTCTCCTCTATCTTACCTCCTCTCTTCTCCTCTATCTTACCTCCTCTCCTCTCCTCTATTCTCCTCTCCTCTATTCTCCTCTCCTCTCCTATCCTCTTCTCTTCTCTTCTCTTCTCTCCTCTATCTTACCTCTTCTCCTCTCCTCTCCTCTCCTCTCCTCTCCTATCCTCTTCTCTTCTCTTCTCTCCTCTATCTTACCTCCTCTCTTCTCTTCTCTTCTCTCCTCTATCTTAACTCATCTCCTCTCTTCTCTTCTCTTCTCTTCTCTTCTCTTCGCTTCTCCGTTCTCCTCTCCTCTCCTCTCCTCTTCTCTTCTCTTCTCTCCTCTATCTTACCTCCTCTCTTCTCTTCTCTTCTCTCCTCTATCTTACCTCCTCTCTTCTCTTCTCTTCTCTCCTCTATCTTAACTCATCTCCTCTCTTCTCTTCTCTTCTCTTCTCTTCTCTTCGCTTCTCCGTTCTCCTCTCCTCTCCTTTCCTCTCCTCTCCTTTCCTTTCCTCTCCTCTCCTCTCCTCTCCTCTCCTCTCCTTTCCTTTCCTTTCCTCTCCTCTCCTCTCCTCTCCTCTCCTCTCCTCTCCTCTCCTTTCCTTTCCTTTCCTCTCCTCTCCCCTACTCTCCTCTCCATCTCTAGTGTTCTATCCTCCTCTTCTCTCACTCTTACTTACTTCTTCATTGATGGTTGTCATTATTTTCAAAAATATTATTTTGAAAGATATGTTTGATTAGGTCTGGAGTTACATAAACCTAAGTGCAGATATTAACAGTTTACTATGCCACTATTAGAACAGCGATTAAAGCAGGGGGTTTAAAATGGAACAAAAACCCTAAAAACTCAGATATTAAAAAGTTAAGCTGATTGTAGTTCTGTCAGGTTAGGCTTATCAAAGGCTTATTTCTTTTCTTTTCTTTTCTTTTCTTTTCTGTTCTCCTCTCCTCTCCTCTCCTCTCCTCTCCTCTCCTCTCCTCTCCTCTCCTCTCCTCTCTTTTTCTTCTCTTCTCTTTTCTTCTCTCCTCTTCTCTCCTGTCCACTTCGCTCCTCTCCTCTCCTCTCCTCCTCTTCTCTCCTCTCCTCCTCTGACCTCTGACCTCCCCCTAGTCTCCTGTCCCATGCCTCTGACCTCCCCCAGTCTCCTGACCCATGCCTCTGGCCTCCCCCATTCTCATGTCCCATTCCTCTGGCATCCCCCATTCTCCTGTCCCATGCCTCTGGCCTCCCCCAGCCTCCTGTCCCATGTCTCTGACCTCCCCTAGTCTCCTGTCCCATGCCTCTGGCCTCCCCCAGCCTCCTGTCCCAACGTGCAGTTGTCAGTACTGCATGTTCAGATCTAGGTACCAGAGTGTGCTCTTTGTTGATGCCACACACACACACACACACACAGACAGACAGACAGACAGACAGACAGACAGACAGACAGACAGACAGACAGACAGACAGACAGACAGACAGACAGACAGACAGACAGACATCAGACAGACAGACAGACAGACCGACATAGCAGCATATCTCAGCCAGAGCAGAGCAGCAGCTGATGATAGTATCATGCAATAGTCAGTAGTAAGGCCTTGTACAGTAAGCTCTCATTAGCACTCTGTAATATGTTAGAGACAGTCCCAGTGTGGCCGCCACAATTAACTCACTCATCATGTCTCCTTAATTAAAAAGAGAGATATTAAGAGATATCTGACAGGAACTATCTCACTGCTCTGTTTCAGGCAACCTGATTGGTTAAGACACGGGGGGGAGGGAAGACACTAAGCCCAAACTGATGCTGCTGATAATGAGACAGATAGAAGAGAGGGAGGAGAAGGAGGGAGGAATACCTAGGGAGGGACAGAGAGAAGAGAGGGGGGAGAACAGAGAGAGGAATACCTTGGGAGGAGAAGAGAGAAGAGAGGGAGGAGAAAAGAGGGAGGAATATCTAGGGAGGAGAAGAGAGAAGAGAGGGAGGAGAACAGAGGGAGGAATATCTAGGGAGGAGAAGAGAGAAGAGAGGGAGGAGAACAGAGGGAGGAGAACAGAGAGAGGAATAACTAGGGAGGAGAAGAGAGAAGAGAGGGAGGAGAAAAGAGAGAGGAATATCTAGGGAGGGACAGAGAGAAGAGAGGGAGGAGAACAGAGAGAGGAATACCTAGGGAGGAGAAGAGAGAAGAGAGGGAGGAGAACAGAGAGAGGAATATCTAGGGAGGAACAGAGAGAAGAGAGGGAGGAGAACAGAGAGAGGAATACCTAGGGAAGGGAGAGACAGAGAGAAGAGAGGGGGGAGAAAAGAGAGAGGAATATCTAGGGAGGAGAAGAGAGAAGAGAGGGAGGAGAAAAGAGGGAGGAATATCTAGGGAGGAGAAGAGAGAAGAGAGGGAGGAGAACAGAGAGAGGAATACCTAGGGAAGGGAGAGACAGAGAGAAGAGAGGGAGGAGAACAGAGAGAGGAATACCTAGGGAGGGACAGAGAGAAGAGAGGGGGAGAACAGAGAGAGGAATACCTTGGGAGGAGAAGAGAGAAGAGAGGGAGGAGAACAGAGCGAGGTATACCTAGGGAGGGACAGAGAGAAGAGAGGGAGGAGAACAGAGAGAGGAATACCTGGGGAGGAGAACAGAGGGAGGAGAACAGAGAGAGGAATACCTAGGGAGGAGAAGAGAGGGAGGAGAAAAGAGAGAGGAATACCTAGGGAGGAGAAGAGAGAAGAGAGGGAGGAGAAAAGAGGGAGGATTATCTAGGGAGGAGAAGAGAGAAGAGAGGGAGGAGAACAGAGGGAGGAGAAAAGAGAGAGGAATAACTAGGGAGGAGAAGAGAGAAGAGAGGGAGGAGAAAAGAGAGAGGAATATCTAGGGAGGAGAAGAGAGAAGAGAGAGAGGAGAAAAGAGGGAGGAATATCTAGGGAGGAGAAGAGAGAAGAGGGGGGAGAACAGAGGGAGGAGAAAAGAGAGAGGAATAACTAGGGAGGAGAAGAGAGAAGAGAGGGAGGAGAAAAGAGAGAGGAATATCTAGGGAGGGACAGAGAGAAGATAGGGAGGAGAACAGAGAGAGGAATACCTAGGGAGGAGAAGAGAGAAGAGAGGGAGGAGAACAGAGAGAGGAATATCTAGGGAGGAGAAGAGAGAAGAGAGGGAGGAGAAAAGAGGGAGGAATATCTCGGGAGGAGAAGAGAGAAGAGAGGGAGGAGAACAGAGAGATTAAACCTAGGGAGGAGAAGAGAGGGAGGAGAACAGAGAGAGGAATACCTAGGGAGGAGAAGAGAGGGAGGAGAACAGAGATAGGAGAGGGAGGAGAACAGAGAGAGGAATACCTAGGGAAGGACAGAGAGAAGAGAGGGAGGAGAACAGAGAGAGGAATACCCAGGGAGGAACAGAGAGAAGAGAGGGAGGAGAACAGAGAGAGGAATATCTAGGGAGGAGAAGAGAGAAGAGAGGGAGGAGAAAAAGAGGGAGGAATATCTAGGGAGGAGAAGAGAGAAGAGAGGGAGGAGAACAGAGAGAGGAATACCTAGGGAAGGGAGAGACAGAGAGAAGAGAGGGAGGAGAACAGAGAGAGGAATACCTAGGGAGGGACAGAGAGAAGAGAGGGGGGAGAACAGAGTGAGGTATACCTAGGGAGGGACAGAGAGAAGAGAGGGAGGAGAACAGAGAGAGGAATACCTGGGGAGGAGAACAGAGGGAGGAGAACAGAGAGAGGAATACCTAGGGAGGAGAAGAGAGGGAGGAGAAAAGAGAGAGGAATACCTAGGGAGGAGAAGAGAGAAGAGAGGGAGGAGAAAATAGGGAGGAATATCTAGGGAGGAGAAGAGAGAAGAGAGGGAGGAGAACAGAGGGAGGAGAAAAGAGAGAGAAATAACTAGGGAGGAGAAGAGAGAAGAGAGGGAGGAGAAAAGAGAGAGGAATATCTAGGGAGGAACAGAGAGAAGAGAGGGAGGAGAACAGAGAGTGGAATACCTAGGGAAGGGAGAGACAGAGAGAAGAGAGGGGGGAGAAAAGAGAGAGGAATATCTAGGGAGGAGAAGAGAAAAGTGAGGGAGGAGAAAAGAGGGAGGAATATCTAGGGAGGAGAAGAGAGGAGAGAGGGAGGAGAACAGAGAGAGGAATACCTAGGGAAGGGAGAGACAGAGAGAAGAGAGGGAGGAGAACAGAGAGAGGAATATCTAGGGAGGAGAAGAGAGAAGAGGGGGAGGAGAAAAGAGGGAGGAATATCTAGGGAGGAGAAGAGAGAAGAGAGGGAGGAGAAAAGAGGGAGGAATATCTCGGGAGGAGAAGAGAGAAGAGAGGGAGGAGAACAGAGAGATTAAACCTAGGGAGGAGAAGAGAGGGAGGAGAACAGAGATAGGAGAGGGAGGAGAACAGAGAGAGGAATACCTAGGGAAGGACAGAGAGAAGAGAGGGAGGAGAACAGAGAGAGGAATACCCAGGGAGGAACAGAGAGAAGAGAGGGAGGAGAACAGAGAGAGGAATATCCAGGGAGGAACAGAGAGAAGAGAGGGAGGAGAACAGAGAGCGGAATATCTAGGGAGGGACAGAGAGAAGAGAGGGAGGAGAACAGAGAGAGGAATACCCAGGGAGGAACAGAGAGAAGAGAGGGAGGAGAAAAGAGAGAGGAATATCCAGGGAGGAACAGAGAGAAGAAAGGGAGGAGAACAGAGAGAGGAATACCTAGGGAGGGACAGAGAGAAGAGAGGGAGGAGAACAGAGAGAGGAATACCCAGGGAGGAACAGAGAGAAGAGAGGGAGGAGAAAAGAGAGAGGAATATCCAGGGAGGAACAGAGAGAAGAAAGGGAGGAGAACAGAGAGAGGAATACCCAGGGAGGAACAGAGAGAAGAGAAGGAGGAGAACAGAGAGAGGAATACCTAGGGAGGGAAGAGAGGGAGGAGAACAGAGAGAGGAATACCTAGGGAGGAAAATTGAGGGAGGAGAACAGAGAGAGGAATACCCAGGGAGGAACAGAGAGAAGAGAGGGAGGAGAACAGAGAGAGGAATATCTAGGGAGGAGCAGAGAGGGAGGAGAACAGAGAGAGGAATACCTAGGGAGGAACAGAGAGAAGAGAGGGAGGAGAACAGAGAGAGGAATACCTAGGGAAGGGAAGAGAGGGAGGAGAACAGAGAGAGGAATACCTAGGGAGGAGAAGAGAGAAGAGAGGGAGGAGAACAGAGAGAGGAATACCTAGGGAAGGGAGAGACAGAGAGAAGAGAGGGAGGAGAACAGAGAGAGGAATACCTAGGGAGGGAAGAGAGGGAGGAGAACAGAGAGAGGAATACCTAGGGAGGAACAGAGAGAAGAGAGGGAGGAGAACAGAGAGAGGAATACCTAGGGAAGGGAAGAGAGGGAGGAGAACAGAGAGAGGAATACCTAGGGAGGAACAGAGAGAAGAGAGGGAGGAGAACAGAGAGAGGAATACCTAGGGAAGGGAGAGACAGAGAGAAGAGAGGGAGGAGAACAGAGAGAGGAATACCTAGGGAGGAAAATTGAGGGAGGAGAACAGAGAGAGGAATACCCAGGGAGGAACAGAGAGAAGAGAGGGAGGAGAACAGAGAGAGGAATACCTAGGGAGGGAAGGTTGAGACACTGTACAGGCCTCCTGAGTGGCGCAGCGGTCTAAGGCACTGCATCGCAGTGCTAGAGGCGTCACTACAGATCCAGGTTTGATCCCGGGCTGTGTCGCAGCCGTCCGTCACCGGGAGACCCATGAGGCGGCGCACAATTGGCCCATCGTCGTTATGGTCGGGTTTGGCCATCTGGGATGTCCTTATTCTATCGCACTCTAGCATCTCCTTGTGGCGGCTGGGAGCATGCACGCTGTTTTCGGTAGCCAGCTGTACGGTGTTTCCTCCTCCGGCTTCCAGTTTAAGCGAGCAGTGCAGCTTTGTAGGATCGTGTTTCGGGGGACGCGTGGCTCTCGACCTTTGCCTCTACCGAGTTCGTACGGGAGTTGCAACGATGAGACACGACTGAAACTACCAATTGGATATCAGGAAATTAAATACATATACACTACTCATTCAAAGGTTTAGAACACCTACTCATTCAAAGGTTTAGAACACCTACTCATTCAAAGGTTTAGAACACCTACTCATTCAAAGGTTTAGAACACCTACTCATTCAAAGGTTTAGAACACCTACTCATTCAAGAGTTTAGAACACCTACTCATTCAAAGGTTTAGAACACCTACTCATTCAAGAGTTTAGAACACCTACTCATTCAAGAGTTTAGAACACCTACTCATTCAAAGGTTTAGAACACCTACTCATTCAAAGGTTTAGAACACCTACTCATTCAAAGGTTTAGAACACCTACTCATTCAAAGGTTTAGAACACCTACTCATTCAAAGGTTTAGAACACCTACTCATTCAAAGGTTTAGAACACCTACTCATTCAAAGGTTTAGAACACCTACTCATTCAAAGGTTTAGAACACCTACTCATTCAAAGGTTTAGAACACCTACTCATTCAAAGGTTTAGAACACCTACTCATTCAAAGGTTTAGAACACCTACTCATTCAAGGTTTAGAACACCTACTCATTCAAAGGTTTAGAACACCTACTCATTCAAAGGTTTAGAACACCTACTCATTCAAAGGTTTAGAACACCTACTCATTCAAAGGTTTAGAACACCTACTCATTCAAAGGTTTAGAACACCTACTCATTCAAAGGTTTAGAACACCTACTCATTCAAGAGTTTAGAACACCTACTCATTCAAAGGTTTAGAACACCTACTCATTCAAAGGTTTTTCTTCATTTTTACTATTTTTTACATTGCAGAATAACAGTGAAGACATCAAAACTATGAAATAACACATATGGAATCATGTAGTAACCAAAATAGTGTTAAACAAATCAAAATATATTTTATATTTTAGATACTTCAAAGTAGCCACCCTTTTCCTTGATGACAGCTTTGCACACTCTTGGCATTTTCTCAACCAATTTCAAGAGGTAGTCACCTGGAATACATTTAAATTAACAAGTGTGCCTTAAATATTGATTTGTGGAATTTCTTTCCTTCTTAATCCATTTGAGCCAATCACCTGTGTTGTGACAAGGTAGGGGTGGGATACAGAAGATAGCCCTATTTGGTAAAATACCAAGTCCATATTATGACAAAAACAGCTCAAATAAGGAAAGAGAAACAACAGTCCGTCATTACTTTAAGACATGAAGGTCAGTCAATACGGAACATTTGAAGAAGTGCAGTCGCAAAAACCATCAAGTGCTGTGATGAAACTGGCTCTCATGAGGACCTGCCACAGGAAAGGAAGACCCAGAGTTACCTCTGCTGCAGAGGATAAGTTCATTAGAGTTACCAGCCACAGAAATTGCTGCCCAAATAAATGGTTCGCAGAGTTCAAGTAACAGACACATCTCAACATCAACTGTTCAGAGGAGACTGGCGTGAATCAGACCATCATGGTGGAATTTCTGCAAAGAAACCACTACTAAAGGACACCAATAAGAAGAAGAGACTAGCTTGGGCCAAGAAACATGAGCAATGGACATTAGACCAGTCCAGAGCTTCAGCGACGGTCCACGGTCCAGAACCTCCTGAGACGGTCCACGGTCCAGAACCTCCTGAGACAGTCCACGGTCCGGAACCTCCTGCGACGGTCCACGGTCCAGAACCTCCTGAGACGGACCACAGTCCGGAACCTCCTGAGACGGTCCACGGTCCAGAACCTCCTGAGACGGTCCACGGTCCGGAACCTCCTGCGACGGACCACGGTCCAGAACCTCCTGAGACGGACCATGGTCCGGAACCTCCTGCGACGGACCACGGTCCAGAACCTCCTGAGATGGTCCACGGTCCAGAACCTCCTGAGACGGACCACGGTCCAGAACCTCCTGAGACGGACCATGGTCCGGAACCTCCTGCGACGGACCACAGTCCAGAACCTCCTGAGATGGTCCACGGTCCAGAACCTCCTGAGACGGACCACGGTCCAGAACCTCCTGCTCCATGACAGGAGTCTTCCTCTGCTCCGATGCCCAGTCCAAACGCGGTGTCCAGTCCAGCTCCATGACAGGAGTCTTCCTCTGCGCCGATGCCCAGTCCAAACGCGGTGTCCAGTCCAGCTCCAGGCCAGGAGCCTTCCTCTGCTCCGATGCCCAGTCCAAACGCGGTGTCCAGTCCTGCTCCATGACAGGAGCCTTCCTCTGCACCGATTTGTTCTTTAACTGACTTGCCTAATTAAATAAAGGTTGAATTAAAGGTCTCACAGCTGCTTATGTTGACAAAACATGTTAGAGTATAGGTCAGATTTAGCTTTGTGATGCTCATTTACACTTCCTGTCTTGTTCAGCCTCAGATAAACACTCAATAATTCACTTAAAATATTATTTCAATGTTTTTTTGTAATTCATTAAATGTTAAAAAATAAAAAGATTGTAAGATCTGAGCTTAAAGCTACAACTATTTAGCCCTCTGTTGTGTTAAGTTTTTGTATTTATATACAGGCAAACTTTAACATGGTTTAACATGACATTAAAACATTATCTTGTTTTTTTCAAATTGAGAAATATGATTGACATTTTTAAGTGTTGCTATTCTGATGTGAAGCAGCCACTTGAGAAGAAGACAGACTGTGATTTGTTCACTAAGAACAATGTTCTGTGGCTGAGAGAGTTTTCCCAGTGAGAGTCTCATTACAACGTGGGTGGCATGGAAAAGGCTCAGACCTCACACGTAATTGGGATGTGTTTTAATTCAACCAGGCACACACACACACACATCACACACACACACACACACACACACACACACACACACACACACACACACACACACACACACACACACACACACACACACACACACACACACACACATCACACATCACACACACACACACATCACACACACATCACACATCACACACACACATCACACATCACACACACACACACACATCACACACATCACACATCACACACACACACACACACACATCACACATCACACACAAACACACACACACACACACACACACACACACACACACACACACACATCACACACACACACATCACACATCACACATCACACACACACACACACACACACACACACACACACACACACACATCACACACACACACACACACACACACACACACATCACACACACACACATCACACATCACACATCACACACACACACACACACACATCACACACACACACACATCACACAGACACACACACACATCACACACACACATCACACACACACATCACACACACACACACACATCACACACACACACACATCACACACACATCACACACACACACACACACACATCACACACATCACACACACACACACACACACACACACACACGCCCACAAGCATCACACACCCCGTTCAGCAGCGACTGTAACATTCATGTCAAATCTATTCTTGATAAAAGTGTAGTGAATTATCTTCGTTCGCCAGCTCTCTAACTAAAGGTACATCACCACTTTGTTGTGAACCTAAAACAGGGACGATAGGTATCCTAGCGGTTAACCCCCCCCCTCTCACCAGGTACCCAGTGTGTCAGCCCGCCCCCCCACACCTCTCACCAGGTACCCAGTGTGTCAGCCCGCCCCTCCCCCCTCTCACCAGGTACCCAGTGTGTCAGCCCGCCCCCCACACCTCTCACCAGGTACCCAGTGTGTCAGCCCGCCCCCCCCCCTCTCACCAGGTACCCAGTGTGTCAGCCCGCCCCCCACACCTCTCACCAGGTACCCAGTGTGTCAGCCCGCCCCCACACCTCTCACCAGGGACCCAGTGTGTCAGCCCGCCCCTCCCCCCTCTCACCAGACAGACAGACAGACAGACAGACAGACAGACAGACAGACAGACAGACAGACAGACAGACAGACAGACAGACAGACAGACAGACAGACAGACAGACAGACAGACATAGCAGCGTATCTCAGCACATCACCGGAGACCAGAGCTGAGCAGAGCTGATGATAGTATCATGCAATAGTCAGTAGTAAGGCCTTGTACAGTAAGCTCTCATTAGCACTCTGTAATATGTTAGAGACAGTCCCAGTGTGGCCGCCACAATTAACTCACTCATCATGTCTCCTTAATTAAAAAGAGAGATATTAAGAGATATCTGACAGGAACTATCTCACTGCTCTGTTTCAGGCAACCTGATTGGTTAAGACACGGGGGGGAGGGAAGACACTAAGCCCAAACTGATGCTGCTGATAATGAGACAGATAGAAGAGAGGGAGGAGAAGGAGGGAGGAATATCTAGGGAGGAGAAGAGAGAAGAGAGGGAGGAGAACAGAGACAGGAATACCTAGGGAGGAGAAGAGAGAAGAGAGGGAGGAGAACAGAGAGAGGAATACCTAGGGAGGGACAGAGAGAAGAGAGGGGGGAGAACAGAGAGAGGAATACCTTGGGAGGAGAAGAGAGAAGAGAGGGAGGAGAACAGAGAGAGGTATACCTAGGGAGGGACAGAGAGAAGAGAGGGAGGAGAACAGAGAGAGGAATACCTGGGGAGGAGAAGAGAGGGAGGAAAACAGAAAGAGGAATACCTAGGGAGGAGAAGAGAGGGAGGAGAAAAGAGAGAGGAATACCTAGGGAGGAGAAGAGAGAAGAGAGGGAGGAGAAAAGAGGGAGGAATATCTAGGGAGGAGAAGAGAGAAGAGAGGGAGGAGAACAGAGGGAGGAGAAAAAGAGAGGAATAACTAGGGAGGAGAAGAGAGAAGAGAGGGAGGAGAAAAGAGAGAGGAATATCTAGGGAGGGACAGAGAGAAGAGAGGGAAGAGAACAGAGAGAGGAATACCTAGGGAGGAGAAGAGAGAAGAGAGGGAGGAGAACAGAGAGAGGAATACCTAGGGAAGGGAGAGACAGCGAGAAGAGAGGGAGGAGAACAGAGGGAGGAGAACAGAGAGAGGAATAACTAGGGAGGAGAAGAGAGAGGAGAGGGAGGAGAAAAGAGAGAGGAATATCTAGGGAGGAGAAGAGAGAAGAGAGAGAGGAGAAAAGAGGGAGGAATATCTAGGGAGGAGAAGAGAGAAGAGAGGGAGGAGAACAGAGGGAGGAGAAAAGAGAGAGGAATAACTAGGGAGGAGAAGAGAGAAGAGAGGGAGGAGAAAGAGAGAGGAATATCTAGGGAGGAGAAGAGAGAAGAGAGGGAGGAGAAAAGAGAGAGGAATACCTAGGGAGGAGAAGAGAGAAGAGAGGGAGGAGAACAGAGAGAGGAATACCTAGGGAAGGGAGAGACAGAGAGAAGAGAGGGAGGAGAACAGAGAGAGGAATACCTAGGGAGGAAAATTGAGGGAGGAGAACAGAGAGAGGAATACCCAGGGAGGAACAGAGAGAAGAGAGGGAGGAGAACAGAGAGAGGAATACCTAGGGAGGGAAGGTTGAGACACTGTACAGGCCTCCTGAGTGGCGCAGCGGTCTAAGGCACTGCATCGCAGTGCTAGAGGCGTCACTACAGATCCAGGTTTGATCCCGGGCTGTGTCGCAGCCGTCCGTCACCGGGAGACCCATGAGGCGGCGCACAATTGGCCCATCGTCGTTATGGTCGGGTTTGGCCATCTGGGATATCCTTATTCTATCGCACTCTAGCATCTCCTTGTGGCGGCTGGGAGCATGCACGCTGTTTTCGGTAGCCAGCTGTACGGTGTTTCCTCCTCCGGCTTCCAGTTTAAGCGAGCAGTGCAGCTTTGTAGGATCGTGTTTCGGGGGACGCGTGGCTCTCGACCTTTGCCTCTACCGAGTTCGTACGGGAGTTGCAACGATGAGACACGACTGAAATTACCAATTGGATATCAGGAAATTACATATACACTACTCATTCAAAGGTTTAGAACACCTACTCATTCAAAGGTTTAGAACACCTACTCATTCAAAGGTTTAGAACACCTACTCATTCAAAGGTTTAGAACACCTACTCATTCAAAGGTTTAGAACACCTACTCATTCAAAGGTTTAGAACACCTACTCATTCAAAGGTTTTAGAACACCTACTCATTCAAGGTTTAGAACACATTCAAAGGTTTAGAACACCTACTCATTCAAAGGTTTAGAACACCTACTCATTCAAAGGTTTAGAACACCTACTCATTCAAAGGTTTAGAACACCTACTCATTCAAAGGTTTAGAACACCTACTCATTCAAAGGTTTAGAACACCTACTCATTCAAAGGTTTTTAGAACACCTACTCATTTTTACTACTCATTTTTACATACTATTTTTTACATTGCAGAATAACAGTGAAGACATCAGAACTATGAAATGACACATATGGAATCATGTAGTAACCAAAATAGTGTTAAACAAATCAAAACATATTTTATATTTTAGATACTTCAAAGTAGCCACCCTTTGCCTTGATGACAGCTTTGCACACTCTTGGCATTTTCTCAACCAATTTCAAGAGGTAGTTACCTGGAATGCATTTAAATTAACAAGTGTGCCTTCTTCAATATTGATTTGTGGAATTTCTTTCCTTCTTAATCCATTTGAGCCAATCACCTGTGTTGTGACAAGGTAGGGGTGGGATACAGAAGATAGCCCTATTTGGTAAAATACCAAGTCCATATTGTGACAAAAACAGCTCAAATAAGGAAAGAGAAACAACAGTCCGTCATTACTTTAAGACATGAAGGTCAGTCAATACGGAACATTTGAAGAAGTGCAGTCGCAAAAACCATCAAGTGCTGTGATGAAACTGGCTCTCATGAGGACCTGCCACAGGAAAGGAAGACCCAGAGTTACCTCTGCTGCAGAGGATAAGTTCATTAGAGTTACCAGCCACAGAAATTGCTGCCCAAATAAATGGTTCGCAGAGTTCAAGTAACAGACACATCTCAACATCAACTGTTCAGAGGAGACTGGCGTGAATCAGACCATCATGGTGGAATTTCTGCAAAGAAACCACTACTAAAGGACACCAATAAGAAGAAGAGACTAGCTTGGGCCAAGAAACATGAGCAATGGACATTAGACCAGTCCAGAGCTTCAGCGACGGTCCACGGTCCAGAACCTCCTGAGACGGTCCACGGTCCAGAACCTCCTGAGACGGTCCACGGTCCGGAACCTCCTGCGACGGTCCACGGTCCAGAACCTCCTGAGACGGACCACAGTCCGGAACCTCCTGAGACGGTCCACGGTCCAGAACCTCCTGAGACGGTCCACGGTCCGGAACCTCCTGCGACGGACCACGGTCCAGAACCTCCTGAGACGGACCATGGTCCGGAACCTCCTGCGACGGACCACGGTCCAGAACCTCCTGAGATGGTCCACGGTCCAGAACCTCCTGAGACGGACCACGGTCCAGAACCTCCTGCTCCATGACAGGAGTCTTCCTCTGCGCCGATGCCCAGTCCAAACGCGGTGTCCAGTCCAGCTCCATGACAGGAGCCTTCCTCTGCTCCGATGCCCAGTCCAAACGCGGTGTCCAGTCCTGCTCCATGACAGGAGCCTTCCTCTGCACCGATTTGTTCTTTAACTGACTTGCCTAATTAAATAAAGGTTGAATTAAAGGTCTCACAGCTGCTTATGTTGACAAAACATGTTAGAGTATAGGTCAGATTTAGCTTTGTGATGCTCATTTACACTTCCTGTCTTGTTCAGCCTCAGATAAACACTCAATAATTCACTTAAAATATTATTTCAATGTTTTTTTGTAATTCATTAAATGTTAAAAAATAAAAAGATTGTAAGATCTGAGCTTAAAGCTACAACTATTTAGCCCTCTGTTGTGTTAAGTTTTTGTATTTATATACAGGCAAACTTTAACATGGTTTAACATGGCATTAAAACATGATCATTCTTTTTCAAATTGAGAAATATGATTGACATTTTTAAGTGTTGCTATTCTGATGTGAAGCAGCCACTTGAGAAGAAGACAGACTGTGATTTGTTCACTAAGAACAATGTTCTGTGGCTGAGAGAGTTTTCCCAGTGAGAGTCTCATTACAACGTGGGTGGCATGGAAAAGGCTCAGACCTCACACGTAATTGGGATGTGTTTTAATTCAACCAGGCACACACACACACACACACACATCACACACACATCACACACACACACACACACACACACACACACACACACACACACACACACACACACACACACACACACACACACACACACACACACACACACACACACACACATCACATCACACACACACACACACACACATCACACACACACACACACACATCACACACACACACACATCACACACACACATCACACACACACACAACACATCACACATCACACACACACACACACACACACACACATCACACAC
>NW_027037289.1:0-18557 GCF_034236695.1 Oncorhynchus nerka
AGTAAACCAGTTAGTTAGTGTGTAAAACCAGTTAGTAAACCAGTTAGTTAACCAGTTAGTTAACCAGTTAGTTAGTGTGTTAAACCAGTTAGTTAGTGTGTAAAACCAGTTAGTAAACCAGTTAGTTAACCAGTTAGTTAACCAGTTAGTTAACCAGTTAGTAAACCAGTTAGTAAACCAGTTAGTTAACTGGTTAACTAACTGGTTAACTAACTGGTTAACTAACTGGTTAACTAACTGGTTAACTAACTGGTTAACTAACTGGTTAACTAACTGGTTTACTAACTGGTTTACTAACCAACTAACTGGTGTACTAACCAACTAACTGGTTAACTAACTGATTTACTAACTGCTTTACTAACTGCTTTACTAACTGCTTTACTAACTGCTTTACTAACTGCTTTACTAACTGGTTTACTAACTGGTTAACTAAATGGTTTACTAACTGGTTTACTAACTGGTTAACTAACTGGTTTACTAACCAACTAACTGGTTTACTAACCAACTAACTGGTTTGCTAACTGGTTTGCTAACTGGTTTGCTAACTGGTTTGCTAACTGGTTTGCTAACTGGTTTGCTAACTGGTTTGCTAACTGGTTTGCTAACTGGTTTGCTAACTGGTTTGCTAACTGGTTTGCTAACTGGTTTACACACTAACTAGCTGGTTTACTAACTGGTTTACTAACTGGTTTACTAACTGGTTTACTAACTGGTTTACTAACCAACTAACTGGTTTACTAACTGCTTTACTAACTGCTTTACTAACTGCTTTACTAGCTGGTTTACTAGCTGGTTTACTAACTGCTTTGATAAGCTCCTTTCCTGAGGACGGCTCACCTCTCACAGTTCTGGGCGACTTTAACCTCCCCACGCCTACCTTTGACTCATTCCTCTCTGCCTCCTTCTTTCCACTTCTCTCCTTTGACCTCACCTCTCACTCTTCCCTTGCCTAACTCACAAGGGTGGAAATATTTCGACCTCATCTTTACTAGATGCTGTTCTTCCACTAACCTCGTTGCAACTCCCCTCCAAGTCTCCGACCACTACCTTGTATCCTTTTCCCTCTCGCTCTCATCCAACACTTCCCACACTGCCCCTACTCGGATGGTATCGCGCCGTCCCAACCTTCGCTCTCTCTCCCCGCTACTCTCTCCTCTTCCATCCTATCATCTCTTCCCTCTGCTCAAACCTTCTCCAACCTATCTCCTGATTCTGCCTCCTCAACCCTCCCTCTCCTCCCTTTCTGCATCCTTTGACTCTCTATGTCCCCTATCCTCCAGGCCGGCTCGGTCCTCCCCTCCCGCTCCGTGGCTCGACGACTCATTGCGAGCTCACAGAACAGGGCTCCAGGCAGCCGAGCGGAAATGGAGGAAAACTCGCCTCCCTGCGGACCTGACATCCTTTCACTCCCTCCTCTCTACATTTTCCTCTTCTCTCTCTGCTGCTAAAGCCACTTTCTACCACTCTAAATTCCAAGCATCTGCCTCTAACCCTAGGAAGCTCTTTGCAACCTTCTCCTCCCTCCTGAATCCTCCTCCCCTCCCCCCTCCTCCCTCTCTGCAGATGACTTCGTCAACCATTTTGAAAAGAAGGTCGACGACATCCGATCCTCGTTTGCTAAGTCAAACGACACCGCTGGTTCTGCTCACACTGCCCTACCCTGTGCTCTGACCTCTTTCTCCCCTCTCTCTCCAGATGAAATCTCGCGTCTTGTGACGGCCGGCCGCCCTACAACCTGCCCGCTTGACCCTATCCCCTCCTCTCTTCTCCAGACCATTTCCGGAGACCTCCTCCCTTACCTCACCTCGCTCATCAACTCATCCCTGACCGCTGGCTACGTCCCTTCCGTCTTCAAGAGAGCGAGAGTTGCACCCCTTCTGAAAAAACCTACACTCGATCCCTCCGATGTCAACAACTACAGACCAGTATCCCTTCTTTCTTTTCTCTCCAAAACTCTTGAACGTGCCGTCCTTGGCCAGCTCTCCCGCTATCTCTCTCAGAATGACCTTCTTGATCCAAATCAGTCAGGTTTCAAGACTAGTCATTCAACTGAGACTGCTCTTCTCTGTATCACGGAGGCGCTCCGCACTGCTAAAGCTAACTCTCTCTCCTCTGCTCTCATCCTTCTAGACCTATCGGCTGCCTTCGATACTGTGAACCATCAGATCCTCCTCTCCACCCTCTCCGAGTTGGGCATCTCCGGCGCGGCCCACGCTTGATTGCGTCCTACCTGACAGGTCGCTCCTACCAGGTGGCGTGGCGAGAATCCGTCTCCACACCACGTGCTCTCACCACTGGTGTCCCCCAGGGCTCTGTTCTAGGCCCTCTCCTATTCTCGCTATACACCAAGTCACTTGGCTCTGTCATAACCTCACATGGTCTCTCCTATCATTGCTATGCAGACGACACACAATTAATCTTCTCCTTTCCCCTTCTGATGACCAGGTGGCGAATCGCATCTCTGCATGTCTGGCAGACATATCCGTGTGGATGACGGATCACCACCTCAAGCTGAACCTCGGCAAGACGGAGCTGCTCTTCCTCCCGGGAAGGACTGCCCGTTCCATGATCTCGCCATCACGGTTGACAACTCCATTGTGTCCTCCTCCCAGAGCGCTAAGAACCTTGGCGTGATCCTGGACAACACCCTGTCGTTCTCAACTAACATCAAGGCGGTGGCCCGTTCCTGTAGGTTCATGCTCTACAACATCCGCAGAGTACGACCCTGCCTCACACAGGAAGCGGCGCAGGTCCTAATCCAGGCACTTGTCATCTCCCGTCTGGATTACTGCAACTCGCTGTTGGCTGGGCTCCCTGCCTGTGCCATTAAACCCCTACAACTCATCCAGAACGCCGCAGCCCGTCTGGTGTTCAACCTTCCCAAGTTCTCTCACGTCACCCCGCTCCTCCGCTCCCTCCACTGGCTTCCAGTTGAAGCTCGCATCCGCTACAAGACCATGGTGCTTGCCTCACGGAGCTGTGAGGGGAACGGCACCTCAGTACTTCCAGGCTCTGGACTGTGTCTTCACCTAACAAGGGCACTGGGCGTTTCATCCACCTCTGGCCTGCTCTCAGCTTCCCTACCACTGAGGAAGTACAGTTCCCGGGCTCAGCCCAGTCAAAACTGTTCGCTGCTCTGGCCTCTCAATGGTGGAACAAACTCCTCACGACGCCAGGACATGGAGTCAATCACCTTCCGAGACACCTGAAACCCCACCTCTTTAAGGAATACCTAGGATAGATAAAGTATCCTCTCACCCCCTCCTGAAAAGATTTAGATGCACTACTGTTCCACTGGAGGTCATAAGGTGAATGCACCAATTTGTAAGTCGCTCTGGATAAGAGCGTCTGCTAAATGACTTAAATGTAAAATGTATGTAAATGCTTAACTAACTGCTTAACTAACTGCTTAACTAACTGATTTACTAACTGGTTTACTAACTGGTTAACTAACTGGTTAACTAACTGGTTTACTAACTGGTTTACTAACTGGTTTACTAACTGGTTTACTAACTGGTTTACTAACCTACTAAATGATTTACTAACTGGTTAACTAACTGGTTAACTAACTGGTTTACTAACTGGTTTACTAACCAACTAACTGGTTTACTAAATGGTTTACTAACTGGTTTACTAACTGGGTTTACTAACTGGTTTACTAACCAACTAACTGGTTTACTAACCAACTAACTGGTTTACTAACTGGTGTACTAACTGGTGTACTAACTGGTGTACTAACTGGTGTACTAACTGGTGTACTAACTGGTTAACTCATGGGTTTACTAACTGTTTAACTAACTGGTTTACTAACTGTTTAACTAACTGTTTAACTAACTGTTTAACTAACTGTTTAACTAACTGTTTAACTAACTGGTTTAATAACTGGTTTACTAACCAACTAACTGGTTTAATAACGGGTTTACTAAAATGATTTACTAACTGGTTTACTAACTGGTTTACTAACTGGTTTACTAACTGGTTTACTAACTGGTTTACACACCAACTAACTGGTTTCACACACCAACTAAGAAGCCCTTAGCGAATGGTTTTCCTCTGAGAAGTAATTGTAGCTGTGAGCAGACATAACTCACTCTAACGGAGCTGTAGAACTGTAGTGGAGGTACTTTTAATGGAGTGGGTTCGAGAGGAGCCCTAACTTCTCTTCTTTTACGAGCGGACATTCTCTTAATGGCCGGCCAACAGTAATTCGACAATCATTTTCATTGGGTAGAATGCTTGCGCTCAATCTGATGGATGACTTCATCCATCCTGATAATATAGTTATATTATCGCTGCGTCCCAAATTACCTTATGCCTACATACTGAACTACTTTTGACCGGGAACCCTGGCCCCTGTTCAAAAGTAGTGCATTATATAGGAATAGGGAGACACGTTACATTATAGGCTCCAGACCCTGGATGTAAGTGGTAGGGACATGAATTCTTCATGAATCACTTCTCAACTAAAACTTCATTAGCTACGATAGTTAAGGAAGTGAAATACAGCCACACTTCATATTCATTAAGACTAGGTGGAAAAGCTATAGAGTTGTCACGTGGGTTTGTGACAATACATTTGGACTTGAAAGGATGGAACTTCTAACCCTAAATGAGGAAAGTTGGAGCTCCAGTGTAGCTTTAGCTGTAGTTGGTGATATTATTTAAATAACACACGTAAACGTGTACTAGTTGTAGTAGTAGCAGTAACATTAGTAGTAGTAGTTGTTGTAGTTGTAGTAATAGTAGTAGTAATAATAGTAGTAGTTGTAGTAGTAACATTAGTAGTTGTATTTGTTGTAGTAGTAACAGTGGTAGTAGTAGTTGTAGTAATAGTAGTAACAGTAGTAGTAGCTGTAGTAGTAGCAGTAGTAGTAGCAGTAGTAGTAGCAGTAGTAGTAGCAGGTAGCAGTAGTATTAGTAGCAGGTAGTATTAGTAGTAGTAGTAGCAGCAGTAGCAGCAGTATCAGTAGTAGTAGCAGCAGTATCAGTAGTAATAGTAGTAGCAGCAGCAGTAGCAGCAGTAGTAGTAGCAGTAGTAGTAGTAGCAGTAGTAGTAGTAGAAGAAAACCTATAATGTTTTTTACTGCTACTACTACTACTATGACTATGACTGTTTGTTTACATGCTTCCACCACCTCAGTCTTTGGTCCATTATGGATTATGGATTATGGATAAGGACGTTGCCATCGGGGACTACGACATTTTCAGATGTGATAGACTAAAAAGAGAGGGGTGGCTATTTATGTAAAATATACTGTTATGACATCATGCTCTCTTAGCATCTCTGTCCCCAAAATATGTATATTTTGTCTCGTTAGCTGATTGGCAGCGCTTCAGTTAATCAGCCAAATCAAACTACTTCCTTAGCTCTGTGACAGACTCTGCTAGTGATCCCTCTAAATTCTGGAAAATAATTAATTCAGTGCAGAGGACCCTATTGGATCTAAAGTCAGTGAAGAGGACCCTATTGGATCTAAAGTCAGTGAAGAGGACCCTATTGGATCTAAAGTCAGTGAAGAGGACCCTATTGGATCTGAAGTCAGTGCAGAGGACCCTATTGGATCTGAAGACCACTGTGCCACTCGGGAGGCCAAGGTTTTTATAAATGTTTGCTAATTTATATTTATAAAAATAACAGAAATATCACATTTACATAAGTATTCAGACCCTATAACTCAGTACTTTGTTGTAACACCTTCGGTAGCAATTACAGCCAAGTGGTTAGAGCATTGGACTAGTAACCGGAAGGTTACAAGATCAAATCCCTGAGGAACTCTAGAGCTCTATCAGAGTGACCATCGGTTTCATGGTCACCTCCCTGACCAAGGCCCTTCTCTCCCGATTGCTGAGTTTGTCCGGGAGGCCAGCTCTAGGAAGGGCCTTGGTCGTTACAAACTTCTTCCATTTAAGAATGATGGAGGCCACTGTGTTCTTGGGGACCTTCAATGCTACAGACATGTTTTGGTACCCTTTCCCAAAAAGAGGAACCCTGTCAATCCTGTCTCAGAGCTCGACAGACAATTCCTTCATCCTAACTGGCTTGTTTTTTGCTCTGACAAGTACGGTTAACTGTGGGACCTTATATAGACAGGTGTGTGTCGTTTCCAAATCATGTCCAATCAATTACGTTGACCACAATTAAGTTGTAGAAACATCTCAAGGATGATTAATGGAAACAGGATGCACCTGAGCTCAATTTCAAGTCTCATAGCAAAGGGTCTGATTACTTATATAAATAAGGTATTTCTTCATTTGCAAAAAAAATCTAAAAGCTGTTTTCGCTTTGTCATTATGGGGTATTGTGATGTCATTATGGGCTATTGTGATGTCATTATATGGTATTGTGTGTACATGGATAAGCATTGTGTTTTATTTAAACCATTTTAGAATAAGGCTGTAATGTAACAAAATGTGGAAAAGTCAAGGGATCTGAATACTTGTCGAATGAATTTAAATAGAAAGCATCATTTTTATTGTATTTATCAACGAGGAACTCGTGCAGAAACTTCATATGTATCTATCATCATTAATTCAATTTAGACTTACAAATGAACCCTTATGCACCCTTTACAACTTACAGAACTCTCTGAAAATATATGTTCTGGTCAGTTCAGAGAAATTATCAGAGACCTCTCTTGATAAATGTGTCTTTTTCTTCATATTTTTAGTAATTCTGTATGTTTGATGTACACTATATATGGGGGGGAGGGGGGTAGCCAGGGTAGCCTAGGACCGCTTAGCGCGTAAAAATAGTCTGTTCTCGGTTGCAACACTTCTCACTACCAACTTCCAAACGGTCTCTGAAGCAACGTCAGCACAATAACTGTTCGTCAGCGAGCTTCATGAAATGGGTTTCCATGGCAGAGAAGCCACGCACAAACCTAAGATCACCATGCACAATGCCAAGCATCGCTATTAAAGCTCGCCGCCATTTGGACTCTGGAGCAGTGGAAACGTGTTCTCTGGAGTGATGAATCACGCTTCACCATCTGGCAGTCCTACGGACGAATCTGGAGTTCGACGATTGCCAGGAGAACGCTTACCTGTTCATCACAGAGTGTGTCCAGTGTATCCATGGGGACAGACTCCCTCCATGTACAGCTGTACGGAGAGGAGGACCATCAGATAATGAGAGTGGTAGCTAGGAGACCATTGGGGCTCTATTAGCTGGGCTGGCCTCATTTCCCTGGTAATAGCTCTCTACACAGCTGTGGGTCCCTGTCTGTCTCTCTCTCTCCACAGCTGTGAGTCCCTGTCTGTCTCTCTCTCTCCACAGCCGTGAGTCCCTGTCTGTCTCTCTCTCTCCACAGCCGTGAGTCCCTGTCTGTCTCTCTCTCCACAGCCGTGAGTCCCTGTCTGTCTCTCCACAGCCGTGAGTCCCTGTCTGTCTCTCTCTCTCCACAGCTGTGGGTCCCTGTCTGTCTCTCTCTCCACAGCTGTGGGTCCCTGTCTGTCTCTCTCCACAGCCGTGAGTCCTCTGTCTCTCTCTCCACAGCCGTGGAGTCCCTGTCTGTCTCTCTCCTCCACAGCCGTGAGTCCCTGTCTGTCTGTCTCTCCACAGCCGTGAGTCCCTGTCTGTCTCTCCACAGCCGTGAGTCCCTGTCTGTCTCTCTCCACAGCCGTGGGTCCCTGTCTGTCTCTCTCCACAGCCGTGAGTCCCTGTCTGTCTCTCTCTCCACAGCCGTGAGTCCCTGTCTGTCTCTCTCTCTCCACAGCCGTGAGTCCCTGTCTGTCTCTCTCTCTCCACAGCCGTGAGTCCCTGTCTGTCTCTCTCTCCACAGCCGTGAGTCCCTGTCTGTCTCTCCACAGCCGTGAGTCCCTGTCTGTCTCTCTCTCCACAGCTGTGGGTCCCTGTCTGTCTCTCTCCACAGCTGTGTGGGTCCCTGTCTGTCTCTCTCTCCACAGCCGTGAGTCCCTGTCTGTCTCTCTCCACAGCCGTGAGTCCCTGTCTGTCTCTCTCTCTCCACAGCCGTGAGTCCCTGTCTGTCTCTCTCTCCACAGCCGTGAGTCCCTGTCTCTCTCTTTCCACAGCCGTGGGTCCTGTCTCTCTCTCTCCACAGCCGGGTCCCTATCTGTCTCTCTCTCCACAGCCGTGGGTCCCTTATCTGTCTCTCTCCACAGCCGTGAGTCCCTGTCTGTCAGCCGTGAGTCCCTGTCTGTCTCTCTCCACAGCCGTGAGTCCCTGTCTGTCTCTCTCTCCACAGCCGTGAGTCCCTGTCTCTCTCTCCACAGCCGTGAGTCCCTGTCTGTCCTCTCCACAGCCGTGAGTCCCTGTCTGTCTCTCTCTCCACAGCCGTGAGTCCCTGTCTGTCTCTCTCTCTCCACAGCCGTGAGTCCCTGTCTGTCTCCACAGCGGTGAGTCTCTCTCTCTCCACAGCCGTGAGTCCCTGTCTGTCTCTCTCTCTCCACAGCCGTGAGTCCCTGTCTGTCTCTCTCTCTCCACAGCCGTGAGTCCCTGTCTGTCTCTCTCTCTCCACAGCCGTGAGTCCCTGTCTGTCTCTCTCTCTCCACAGCCGTGAGTCCCTGTCTGTCTCTCTCTCTCCACAGCCGTGAGTCCCTGTCTGTCTCTCTCTCACCTGGGGTTACCCTGGGGCAGGCAGTGGTGGAAAAAAGTACTCAATAGTCATACTTGAGTAAAATCAAAGATACCTTAATAGAAAATGACAAGTAAAAGTGAGTCACCCAGTAAAATCCTACTTGAGTAAAAGTCTAAAAGTATTTGATTTTAAATATACTTTTTCAAAAGTAAAAGTATAAATAATTTCAAATTCCTTACATAAAGAAAAGCCGACAGTTAAAAAAAAATTGATAGGCAACCAGGGGTACACTCCAACACTGAATCATAATTTACAAACAAAGCATGTGTGTTTAGTGAGTCCTCCAGATCAGAGGCAGTAGGGATGACCAGGGATGTTCTCTGTTTAATGAGTCACTCCAGATCGAAGAGGCAGTAGGGATGACCAAGGAGATGTTCTCTGTTGATGAGTCCTCCAGATCAGAGGCAGTAAGGGATGACCAGGGGGATGTTCTCTGTTTAGTGAGTCCTCCAGATCAGAGGCAGTAGGGATGACCAGGATGTTCTCTGTTTAGTGAGTCCTCCAGAACAGGGCGGTAGGGATGACCAGGGATGTTCTCTGTTGAGTGAGTCACTCCAGATCCAGAGGCAGTAGGGATGACCAGGGATGTTCTCTGTTTAGTGAGTCCTCCAGAACAGAGGCGGTAGGGATGACCAGGGATGTTCTCTGTTTAGTGAGTCCTCCAGATCAGAGGCAGTAGGGATGACCAGGGATGTTCTCTGTTTAGTGAGTCCTCCTGACCCAAACACCATACCCTGAACCTTCTGTCAGTACCCTCCCCTGACACACTGTGTACCCCATCCTGCCTTCTGTCAGTACCCTCCCCTGACACACTGTGTACCCCATCCTGCCTTCTGTCAGTACCCTCCCCTAACACACTGTGTACCCCATCCTGCCTTCTGTCAGTACCCTCCCCTGACACTGTGTACCCCATCCTGCCTTCTGTCAGTACCCTCCCCTAACACACTGTGTACCCCATCCTGCCTTCTGTCAGTACCCTCCCCTGACACACTGTGTACCCCATCCTGCCTTCTGTCAGTACCCTCCCCTGACACACTGTGTACCCCATCCTGCCTTCTGTCAGTACCCTCCCCTAACACACTGTGTACCCCATCCTGCCTTCTGTCAGTACCCTCTCCTGACACACTGTGTACCCCATCCTGCCTTCTGTCAGTACCCTCCCCCTGACACACTGTGTACCCCATCCTGCCTTCTGTCAGTACCCTCCCTGACACACTGTATCCCATCCTGGCTCTGTCAGTACCCTCCCCTGACAGACCGTGCCACCCATCCTGCCTTCTGTCAGTGCCTCCCTCCCTGACACACTGTACCCCATCCTGCCTTCTGTCAGGTACCCTCACCTGACACACTGTACCCCATCCTGCCTTCTCTCCAGTACCCTCCCTAGACACACTGTGTACCCCATCCTGCCTTCTGTGGTACCCTCCCCTAACACACTGTGTACCCCATCCTGCCTTCTGTCAGTACCCTCCCCTGACACACTGTGTACCCCATCCTGCCTTCTGTTGCCTGTCAGTACCCCATCCTGCCTTCTGTCAGTACCCTCCCCTAACACACTGTGTACCCCATCCTGCCTTCTGTCAGTACCCTCCCCTGACATACACTGTGTACCCCCCATCCTGCCTTCTGTCAGTGCCCTCCCTGACACTGTGTGCCCGTCCTGCCTTCTGTCAGTACCCTCCCCTGACACACTGTGTGCCCCATCCTGCCCCTTCGATCAGTACCCTCCCCTGACACACTGTGTACCCCATCCTGCCTTCTGTCAGTACCCTCCCCTGACACACTGTGTACCCCATCCTGCCTTCTGTCAGTACCCTCCCTAACACACTGTGTGCCCCATCCTGCCTTCTCGTCAGTACCCTCCCCTAACACACTGTGTACCCCATCCTGCCTTCTGTCAGTGCCCTCCCCTAACACTGCTGTACCCCATCCTGCCTTCTGTCAATCCCGGTGCCCTCCCCTAACACACTGTGTACCCCATCCTGCCTTCGTCAGTACCCTACCCTGACACACTGTGCCCCATCCTGCCTTCTGTCAGTCCACCCTCTGACACACCGTGTACCCCATCCTGCCTTCTGTCAGTACCACTCCCCTGACACCGTATACCCCATCCTGCCTTCTGTCAGTACCCTCCCCCTAACACTGTGTACCCCATCCTGCCTTCTGTCAGTACCCTCCCCCTAACACACTGTGTACCCCATCCTGCCTTCTGTCAGTGCCCTCCCCCTAACACACTGTGGCACCCCATCCTGCCTTCTGTCATCGGTGCCCTCTAACACACTGTGTACCCCATCCTGCCTTCTGTCAGTACCCTCCCTGACACACTGTGTACCCCATCCTGCCTTCTGTCAGTGCCCTCCCCCTAACACACTGTGTGCCCCATCCTGCCTTCTGTCAGTACCCTCCCCTAACACACCCCCATCCTGCCCTTCATCAGTACCCTCCCCTGACACACTGTGTACCCCATCCTGCCTTCTGTCAGTACCCTCCCCTAACACACTGTGTACCCCATCCTGCCTTCTGTCAGTGCCCTCCCCTAACACTGTGTACCCCATCCTGCCTTCTGTCAGTACCCCCCCTAACACACTGTGTACCCCATCCTGCCTTCTGTCAGGTACCCTCTGACACACTGTGTACCCCATCCTGCCTTCTGTCAGTACCCTCCCCTAAACACTGTGTACCCCATCCTGCCTTCTGTGATGACCGGCTATGTTCCTTTATTTTGATGCCAATCTTGATAAAGTCAAGTAATGCCAGGAAAGAGCAACCCTTTGAGCTTACATAGAAAACAATTATAATGTCTTGTCAGAAACTAAACAGCTTTATTCATTTTATAAACCACCCAAGGCTTTTCAATTACCTGCTTGGTTTAAGTGTCTTCAGAATCGTGTTTCAGTTAATGTCTGAATCATACAGTGCCTTCAGAGCGTCTTGACACCCGTTGTTGTACAGCCTCAATTTAAAGTTGATTACATTTAGATTTGTTTTTCTCACTGGCTACACACAATACCCCCATAATTGTCAAGGTGGAATTATGTTTTCAAATTATTTTCAAATTAATAAAAACGGGCAGCTGACATGTGTTGAGTTAATAATTATTGGCGAGCTAAATAAATTGTGTTTAATTAACAAGATTTTTGAATGACAACGTCATCTCTGTGCCCCCTTAAACATACAATTATCTGTAAGGTCCCTCAGTCGAGCAGTACAATTTTAAAACACAGATTCAACCACAATGACTAGGGAGGTTTTCAAAGCCTCATGAGGCACCGATTGGTAGATGGGTAAAAATATTAATAAACAGACATTGAATATCCTTTTAGCATGGTGAAGTTATTCATTACACTTTGCATGGTGTTTAAATTAACACAGTCACGACAAAGATACAGGCGTCCTTCCTAACTCAGTTGCCGGAGAGGAAGGAAACTGTTCCCAAAACATGCATCCTGTTTGTAACAAGGCACTAAATAATTATAGCAAAAATGTGGCAACGCCATTCACTTTTTATCCTGAAATACAAAGTGTTATGTTTTTTGAGAGAAATCCAATACAACACATTACTGAGTAACACTTTTCCTATTTTCAAGCATGATGGTGACTGCATCATGTTATGCTTCCACCTGACACCAGAGGGCGGCAGAGACCGTCCTAGAGACATTAATGACACTAGGTGTGTCCTATTACGCGTGTGATATCCCTGTTAAAAGAGGTGTGTTTTCCTGGTTTCCTTTGCTGAAGCTTGAATTGGTTTACGTGCGTGTTTGTTTCTGAGTGAGTTTTGAGACTTAGTGTTTTGTTTCCTGAGTGAGTTTTTGAGACTTAGTGTTTGTTTCTGAGTGAGTTTTTGAGACTTAGTGTTTGTTTCCTGAGTGAGTTTTTGAGACTTAGTGTTTGTTTGTTTTTTCCTCCCTAAAGTGTTTTGAGACTTCTGCCGTTTGTTTCCTGGATTTAGTTTTTTAGACTTAGTGTTTATTCTGAGTGAGTTTTTGAGACTTAGTGTTTGTTTCACCACGTCACAGTTTTTGAGCTTGTAATTGTTTCCCTGGTGAGTTTTTGAGACTTAGTGTTTGAGCTTTCACAGGCAGTTTGAGACTTAGTGTCCCTGGGTGAGTTTTGAACTTAGTGTTTGTTTGTTTTCCACCTAAAGTACTGTGATTCTGCCGCTACTGTTTATCAGGATTTATGTTTACTAACAACTGATTATTCTGGTCTCTTTTCTGCACCTGGGCCCAATCTCACCGTTAGTATGCTTATGACAGGATAAATCATTTTTGTTTGAAAACACTAAGGCCAGTCTGCTTTCCACCAGACACTAGGAGATGACTTCACCTTTTAGTCGGACACTAAAACACAAGGCCAAATCTACACTGAGTTGCTTACCAAGAATACAGTGAATGTTCCTAAGTGGGCCAAGTTACAGTTTTGACTTAAATCTACTTGAACATTTATGGAAAGACCTGAAAACGGTTGTGTAGCAATGATCAACAGAAACAGGATGCACTTGAGCTCAATGTGGAGTCTCATTGCAAAGGGTCTGAACACTCATGTAATTAAGGTATTTCTGTTTTTTTTATAAATTAGCAAAAATATCGGTACGTGTTTTCACTTTCACATTATGGGGTTCTCTGTGTAGATTGATGATACTTTTTATTTCATCCAATTTTAACAAGGCCTGAGTACTTTCCTGGGTGACATGGATGCTAGCGTTGTAGAACATTCACCGTGTTCTGTAGATACCCACAATCTTCTAAGAATGTTCCATGAAAAACAACCAATGGTTAGGACGTGTATAGTGGAAAGAGGCTGTGTAACTGTGCTCTAAGAATCAAAATACCTTCTAATTCTGACAGTAGCCATACACAGATGTTGCAAACATTCTCCGGCAAACCTTCCGTGCTTCTTTCTGGTTTATTGAACATAAGTGTCTGTCTGTCTGACCCTGTGTAACCAGAGAGTGTATAACCTCTGATAGTGTCTGTCTGACCCTGTGTAACCAGGAGTATATACCCTCTGATAGTGTCTGTCTGACCCTGTGTAACCAGAGATTATATACCCTCTGATAGTGTCTGTCTGACCCTGTGTAACCAGAGGTTATACACCCTCTGATAGTGTCTGTCTGACCCTGTGTAACCAGAGATTATATACCCTCTGATAGTGTCTGTCTGACCCTGTGTAACCAGGGAGTATATACCCTCTGATAGTGTCTGTCTGACCCTGTGTAACCAGAGGTTATACACCCTCTGATATTCATGAAGACTTCACTAATTAGGTCTAAGTAATAAATCCTTTGTTCTTCTTCAGGGATCTCTACCCTTCAACAGTCTCTTCTCAGAGCCCCTTACAGCCCTGTCTGGAACCAAATTAGCTCATAATTGATGCACTTTACAATTAATTAACTTGCCTTCGTTAGCGTAGCCTACTTTCTAATTAACCCCCCCCCTCCCCCGCCCCCCTTTATTAAGTCAATGACTGAAACATCGTTCTCCTGCCATCCCACCACTTCCACCACATATCTGCATACAGCCAGTATTTGTTTTCTATTCCTTATTTATTAATGGCTTCAGACAACAACATTCATTACATAATCAACTGTTGCTGTTTTCTCGTGGCTTTGCTCTCTATCCTCTCCAAAAAAATGGTGTTTCTTAGCGATCACATTCATGGGAGATCATATAGAGTAGAATATACAAACAAGTTTACCTCAGTGAAGAGCTGACCTAAACAAACTCTTTAATATGGAGGGAATGGATGATTACAGGCTCTTTAATAATGGAGGGAATGGATGATTACAGGCTCTTTAATAATGGAGGGAATGGATGATTACAGACTCTTTAATATGGAGGGAATGGCTGATTACAGGCTCTTTAATAATGGAGGGAATGGATGATTACAGGCTCTTTAATAATGGAGGGAATGGATGATTACAGGCTCTTTAATAATGGAGGGAATGGATGATTACAGACTCTTTAATATGGAGGGAATGGCTGATTACAGACTCTTTAATATGGAGGGAATGGATGATTACAGACTCTTTAATATGGAGGGAATGGATGATTACAGACTTCAATATGGAGGGAATGGATGATTACAGACTCTTTAATATGGAGGGAATGGATGATTACAGACTCTTTAATATGGAGGGAATGGCTGATTACAGACTCTTTAATATGGAGGGAATGGATGATTACAGACTCTTTAATAAGGAGGGAATGGATGATTACAGATAATGGGGAATGGATGATTACAGACTCTTTAATATGGAGGGAATGGATGATTACAAACCTCTTTAATATGGAGGATGATTGCCACTAAAGGTCCGTTGTCGTTAATCTAACTAAGGTTTTAGACCGGACTCTATTAAGGAACTCAAGTCTGACGGAAGGCCGTTTTGCATGACAGCAGGGCTGGCTTTGTGCTCGCTACAGATGGCAGACACCCTGAACACTTAGAAGGAAAGCCTGCGCCACAGATCAGTGATATGGCTCATCTCCAGCTCCTTTTGACACAAGCTTGCTAGTCAATTATGATATGGATTCTTATTTTTTTTTTTGTCATGATTTTTCTGTTCATATCATACCGTATCTTTATTGGAGAGGGAAGGATGGAGCAGTGTAGACTGTACTGTAGACTAATGTAGACAATACTGTATACTGTAGTGTAGAATGTAGTGTAGACTAATGTAGACTGTAGTGTAGACTGTAGTGTAGCCTGTAGTGTAGACTAGACTAGAGTAGAATAGACTGTAGTGTATACTGTAGTGTATACTGTAGTGTAGACTGTAGTGTAGACTGTACTGTATACTGTAGTGTAGAATGTAGTGTAGACGAATGTAGTGTAGACTGTAGTGTAGCCTGTAGTGTAGACTAGACTAGAGTAGAATAGACTGTAGTGTAGACTGTACTGTATACTGTAGTGTAGAATGTAGTGTAGACGAATGTAGTGTAGACTGTAGTGTAGCCTGTAGTGTAGACTAGACTAGAGTAGAATAGACTGTAGTGTAGACTGTAGTGTAGACTGTAGTGTAGACTGTAGTGTAGTATGTAGTGTATACTGTAGGGTAGACTGTACTGTAGACTGTAGGGTAGACTGTAGGGTAGACTGTAGGGTAGACTGTAGTGTAGACTAGTGTATACTGTAGGGTAGACTAGAGTAGAATAGGCTGTAGTGTAGAATGGTGTAGAATGTAGTGTAGACTGTAGTGTAGACTAGAGTAGAATAGGCTGTAGTGTAGACTGTACTGTAGACTGTAGTGTAGACTGTAGTGTAGAATGTAATGTAGACTAGTGTAGACTCGAGTAGAGTAGAATAGGCTGTAGTGTAGACTGTAGTGTAGACTAATGTATACTGTAGTGTAGAGTAGAATAGGCTGTAGTGTAGACTTTAGTGTAGACTTTAGTGTAGAATGTAGGGTATACTGTAGGGTAGACTGTAGTGTAGACTAGACTAGAGTAGAATAGACTGTAGTGTAGACTGTAGTGTATACTGTAGTGTAGACTAGACTAGAGTAGAATAGACTGTAGTGTAGACTGTAGTGTATACTGTAGTGTAGACTAGACTAGAGTAGAATAGACTGTAGTGTAGACTTTAGTGCAGACTGTACTGTAGAATGTAGTGTAGACTGTACTGTAGAATGTAGTGCAGACTGTAGTGTAGACTGTAGTGTAGACTGTAGTGTAGACTGTACTGTAGGGTAGACTGTAGTGTAGACTGTAGTGTAGACTGTAGTGTAGACTGTAGTGTAGACTGTAGTGTAGACTGTAGTGTAGAATAGACTGTAGTGTAGACTGTAGTGTAGACTGTACTGTAGGGTAGACTGTACTGTAGGGGTAGATGTAGTGCAGACTGTAGTGTAGACTGTAGGGTAGACTGTAGTGTAGACTGTACTGTAGAATAGACTAGAGTAGAATGAGCTGTAGTGTAGACTGTAGTGTAGACTAGTGTAGAGTAGAATAGACTGTAGTGTAGACTTTAGTGCAGACTGTACTGTAGAATGGGTAGACTGTAGTGTATACTGTAGTGTAGGGTAGACTAGATGTAGAATAGACTGTAGGGTAGACTTTAGTGTAGAATGTATTGTAGACTGTAGTGTAGACTGTAGTGTAGACTAGTGTAGACTGTACTGTGACTAGAGTAGAATAGGCTGTAGTGTAGACTGTAGTGTAGACTGTAGGGTAGACTGTAGTGTAGACTAATGTAGACTGTAGTCTAGACTAGAGTAGAATAGGCTGTAGTGTAGACTGTAGTGTAGACTGTAGTGTAGACTAGACTAGAGTAGAATAGGCTGTAGTGTAGACTGTAGTGTAGACTGTAGGGTAGACTGTAGTGTAGACTAATGTAGACTGTAGTCTAGACTAGAGTAGAATAGGCTGTAGTGTAGAACTGTAGTGTAGACTGTAGTGTAGACTAGACTAGAGTAGTAGAATAGACTGTAGTGTAGACTGTAGTGTAGAACTGTAATGTAGACTGTAGTGTAGACTGTAGTGTAGAATGTAGTGTAGACTGTAGTGTAGAATGTAGTGTAGAATGTAGTGTAGAATGTAATGTATACTGTAGTGTAGACTGTAGTGTAGAATGTAGTGTAGAATGTAGTGTAGACTGTAGTGTAGACTTTAGTGTCTATCTAGAAGCCAGCTCGGTCGATGTTGTTCTCTGAGGCTGACCGGAACATATTCCAGTCCATGTCATCAAAACAACCTTGAAGCGTGGCTTCCGATTGGTTCTCGTCACTGGTACATCCTGTTTGAGTTTTTGCCTATAAGACGGAGCAAGATGACGTCGTGGTCGGCATGAGACTCAGATCCACCCTGGTTTATCTGTATGTATAGATTGGGACACATGGGACTAGTTTATCTTTTAAAAAATCCTCCTAATTCAGGACAAGTAGTTTGAGTCCCTTAGTAGCAGTGAGATCACACTGTTAAACTCTTTAGCAGCAGCAATTATTTCCTCAGAAGTATCTATAAAATGTGACGGCTATACGCAGCTCTTGTTATCCTTGGAGAAAACATGGTGTCAAAGGTCAAATACCCCGTAGAGCAGTGGTCACCAACCTTTTCTGAGTCAAGATCACTTTCTGAGTCAAAATGCAAGCAGAGATTTGTTTGTAAATATGACTTTAAAAACGTAAGCCTATGCAACGTGAATCTATTAAAAACAGTTCTGTTGCAATGAGATGAGTTAAGTAGACTACAGGCCCAATACATTTACACATCATATTGGCTTTAATTTAATTGTTGTTGGGACAATTAAAAAAAGCCAAAAAACAAAACAATTTGAGGTAGGCTATATGATCTGTTTTTGTCTTACTTGTGAGGCAGAGCTTAGTGAGCATACATT
The DNA here is from genome assembly GCF_034236695.1 of Oncorhynchus nerka. Classification (NCBI taxonomy): domain Eukaryota; kingdom Metazoa; phylum Chordata; class Actinopteri; order Salmoniformes; family Salmonidae; genus Oncorhynchus; species Oncorhynchus nerka. Next base: position 17,934 of record NW_027037289.1, read on the forward strand.
TAAATAATTTGCTTTTTTATTTTTTATTTACTAAGCCTGGATATGATTGATAGTCAGACTGAGTGTCCGCTACTCAGCATCCCTCCGCTTCCTTTCTCCGATGACACTGACTCAAAAGACACACCGTCTTCCAGCTGATGGTCAAAACTCGAGTCGCACTAAATTATTCCTGCCTCATGCACAAATGCAGGTTGTTACTCCTACGACCAGAGAAAGTGAAACTTTCCTCTATATACAATAAAAAGACCTAAGCTTATAATAATAAATCCAAGTCTATCGATACACTGATTTATGGTTTATAAAATGTTGACAGTGCTGAGTAAGAACTTGAATTCACTCGTAAAAACAGCAGCTCTTTGAGGTATTCCTTGACATTCTGTCTTTTGTCACGGTTTTGAAATCTCACAGTATAATTTTTTTTGCTTTAGATTTGTTTTTACATTACTGCAGACACGGTAATCTGAGCCATCCAGTTGGACAGCTGTAGTCCTACGGGCGTTTGATTTGCTCTCCGTGCCCTTCGGGAAAGCAGAGTTCGTACCTTCAGACACATTAAATGGTTCAAAATGGGAACACTTCGCCTTCCCAGTTCGCAGTGCAGCTGAATCATAACACCTACCTGGT
>NW_027037290.1:0-18558 GCF_034236695.1 Oncorhynchus nerka
TCAAGGTCAGAGGGCACCACTGAGTAACACTAGCCATGTAAACAGTTAACACAACCCTACATATGTCAAGGTCAGAGGGCACCACTGAGTAACACTAGCCATGTAAACAGTTAACACAACCCTACACATGTCAGGTCAGAGGACACCACTAGCACTAGCCATGTAAACAGTTAACACAACCCTACATATGTCAAGGTCAGAGTTTAGCACTTAGTAACACTAGCCCATATAAAACAGTTAACACAACCTACATATGTCAAGGTCAGAGGGCACCACTGAGTAACACTAGCCATATAAACAGTTAACACAACCCTACATATGTCAAGGTCAGACCACTTAGTAACACTAGCCATGTAAACAGTTAATACACTTATGTCAAGAGGACACCACTTAGTAACACTAGCCATGTAAACAGTTAACACAACCCTACATATGTCAAGGTCAGAGGGCACCACTTAGTAACACTAGCCATGTAAACAGTTAACACAACCCTACATATGTCAAGGTCAGAGGACACCACTTAGTAACACTAGCCATGTAAACAGTTAACACAACCCTACATATGTCAAGGTCAGAGGACACCAGAGGACACCACTTAGTAACACTAGCCATGTAAACAGTTAACACAACCCTACATATGTCAAGGTCAGAGGGCACCACTTAGTAACACTAGCCATGTAAACAGTTAACACAACCCTACATATGTCAAGGTCAGAAGACACCAGAGGACACCATTTAGTAACACCAGCCATATAAACAGTTAACACAACCCTACATATGTCAAGGTCAGAGGGCACCACTTAGTAACACTAGCCATGTAAACAGTTAACACAACCCTACATATGTCAAGGTCAGAGGGCACCACTTAGTAACACCAGCCATATAAACAGTTAACACAACCCTACATATGTCAAGGTCAGAGGACACCACTTAGTAACACTAGCCATGTAAACAGTTAACACAACCCTACATATGTCAAGGTCAGAGGACACCACTTAGTAACACTAGCCATGTAAACAGTTAACACAACCCTACATATGTCAAGGTCAGAGGACACCACTTAGTAACACTAGCCATGTAAACAGTTAACACAACCCTACATATGTCAAGGTCAGAGGACACCACTTAGTAACACTAGCCATATAAACAGTTAACACAACCCTACATATGTCAAGGTCAGAGGACACCACTTAGTAACACTAGCCATGTAAACAGTTAACACAACCCTACATATGTCAAGGTCAGAGGACACCACTTAGTAACACTAGCCATATAAACAGTTAACACAACCCTACATATGTCAAGGTCAGAGGACACCACTTAGTAACACTAGCCATATAAACAGTTAACACAACCCTACATATGTCAAGGTCAGAGGACACCATTTAGTAACACTAGCCATGTAAACAGTTAACACAACCCTACATATGTCAAGGTCAGAGGGCACCACTGAGTAACACTAGCCATGTAAACAGTTAACACAACCCTACATATGTCAAGGTCAGAGGACACCACTTAGTAACACTAGCCATGTAAACAGTTAACACAACCCTACATATGTCAAGGTCAGAGGGCACCACTTAGTAACACTAGCCATGTAAACAGTTAACACAACCCTACATATGTCAAGGTCAGAGGACACCACTTAGTAACACTAGCCATGTAAACAGTTAACACAACCCTACATATGTCAAGGTCAGAGGGCACCACTTAGTAACACTAGCCATGTAAACAGTTAACACAACCCTACATATGTCAAGGTCAGAGGGCACCACTTAGTAACACTAGCCATGTAAACAGTTAACACAACCCTACATATGTCAAGGTCAGAGGACACCACTTAGTAACACTAGCCATATAAACAGTTAACACAACCCTACATATGTCAAGGTCAGAGGGCACCACTTAGTAACACTAGCCATGTAAACAGTTAACACAACCCTACATATGTCAAGGTCAGAGGACACCAGAGGACACCATTTAGTAACACTAGCCATATAAACAGTTAACACAACCCTACATATGTCAAGGTCAGAGGACACCACTTAGTAACACTAGCCATGTAAACAGTTAACACAACCCTTATGTCAAGGTCAGAGGGCACCACTTAGTAACACTAGCCATGTAAACAGTTAACACAACCCTACATATGTCAAGGTCAGAGGGCACCACTTAGTAACACTAGCCATGTAAACAGTTAACACAACCCTACATATGTCAAGGTCAGAAGACACCAGACACCACTTAGTAACACTAGCCATGTAAACAGTTAACACAACCCTACATATGTCAAGGTCAGAGGACACCATTTAGTAACACTAGCCATGTAAACAGTTAACACAACCCTACATATGTCAAGGTCAGAGGACACCACTTAGTAACACTAGCCATGTAAACAGTTAACACAACCCTACATATGTCAAGGTCAGAGGACACCACTTAGTAACACTAGCCATGTAAACAGTTAACACAACCCTACATATGTCAAGGTCAGAGGACACCACTTAGTAACACTAGCCATGTAAACAGTTAACACAACCCTACATATGTCAAGGTCAGAGGGCACCACTTAGTAACACTAGCCATGTAAACAGTTAACACAACCCTACATATGTCAAGGTCAGAGGACACCACTTAGTAACACTAGCCATGTAAACAGTTAACACAACCCTACATATGTCAAGGTCAGAGGACACCACTTAGTAACACTAGCCATGTAAACAGTTAACACAACCCTACATATGTCAAGGTCAGAGGGCACCACTTAGTAACACTAGCCATGTAAACAGTTAACACAACCCTACATATGTCAAGGTCAGAGGGCACCACTTAGTAACACTAGCCATGTAAACAGTTAACACAACCCTACATATGTCAAGGTCAGAGGGCACCACTTAGTAACACTAGCCATGTAAACAGTTAACACAACCCTACATATGTCAAGGTCAGAGGACACCACTTAGTAACACTAGCCATGTAAACAGTTAACACAACCCTACATATGTCAAGGTCAGAGGACACCACTTAGTAACACTAGCCATGTAAACAGTTAACACAACCCTACATATGTCAAGGTCAGAGGGCACCACTTAGTAACACTAGCCATGTAAACAGTTAACACAACCCTACATATGTCAAGGTCAGAAGACACCAGAGGACACCATTTAGTAACACCAGCCATATAAACAGTTAACACAACCCTACATATGTCAAGGTCAGAGGACACCACTGAGTAACACTAGCCATATAAACAGTTAACACAACCCTACATATGTCAAGGTCAGAGGGCACCACTGAGTAACACTAGCCATATAAACAGTTAACACAACCCTACATATGTCAAGGTCAGAGGGCACCACTTAGTAACACTAGCCATGTAAACAGTTAACACAACCCTACATATGTCAAGGTCAGAGGACACCACTTAGTAACACTAGCCATATAAACAGTTAACACAACCCTACATATGTCAAGGTCAGAGGACCACTTAGTAACACTAGCCATGTAAACAGTTAACACAACCCTACATATGTCAAGGTCAGAGGACACCACTTAGTAACACTAGCCATGTAAACAGTTAACACAACCCTACATATGTCAAGGTCAGAGGACACCACTTAGTAACACTAGCCATATAAACAGTTAACACAACCCTACATATGTCAAGGTCAGAGGACACCACTTAGTAACACTAGCCATGTAAACAGTTAACACAACCCTACATATGTCAAGGTCAGAGGACACCACTTAGTAACACTAGCCATGTAAACAGTTAACACAACCCTACATATGTCAAGGTCAGAGGACACCACTTAGTAACACTAGCCATGTAAACAGTTAACACAACCCTACATATGTCAAGGTCAGAGGACACCACTTAGTAACACTAGCCATGTAAACAGTTAACACAACCCTACATATGTCAAGGTCAGAGGACACCACTTAGTAACACCAGCCATGTAAACAGTTAACACAACCCTACATATGTCAAGGTCAGAGGACACCACTTAGTAACACTAGCCATGTAAACAGTTAACACAACCCTACATATGTCAAGGTCAGAGGACACCAGAGGACACCACTTAGTAACACTAGCCATGTAAACAGTTAACACAACCCTACATATGTCAAGGTCAGAGGGCACCACTTAGTAACACTAGCCATGTAAACAGTTAACACAACCCTACATATGTCAAGGTCAGAAGACACCAGAGGACTTTAGTAACACCAGCCATGTAAACAGTTAACACAACCCTACATATGTCAAGGTCAGAGGACACCACTTAGTAACACTAGCCATGTAAACAGTTAACACAACCCTACATATGTCAAGGTCAGAGGACACCACTTAGTAACACTAGCCATGTAAACAGTTAACACAACCCTACATATGTCAAGGTCAGAGGACACCAGAGGACACCATTTAGTAACACCAGCCATATAAACAGTTAACACAACCCTACATATGTCAAGGTCAGAGGACACCACTTAGTAACACTAGCCATGTAAACAGTTAACACAACCCTACATATGTCAAGGTCAGAGGACACCACTTAGTAACACTAGCCATGTAAACAGTTAACACAACCCTACATATGTCAAGGTCAGAGGGCACCATTTAGTAACACCAGCCATATAAACAGTTAACACAACCCTACATATGTCAAGGTCAGAGGACACCACTTAGTAACACTAGCCATGTAAACAGTTAACACAACCCTACATATGTCAAGGTCAGAGGACACCACTTAGTAACACTAGCCATGTAAACAGTTAACACAACCCTACATATGTCAAGGTCAGAGGGCACCACTTAGTAACACTAGCCATGTAAACAGTTAACACAACCCTACATATGTCAAGGTCAGAGGGGCACCACTTAGTAACACTAGCCATGTAAACAGTTAACACAACCCTACATATGTCAAGGTCAGAGGGCACCACTTAGTAACACTAGCCATGTAAACAGTTAACACAACCCTACATATGTCAAGGTCAGAGGACACCACTTAGTAACACTAGCCATGTAAACAGTTAACACAACCCTACATATGTCAAGGTCAGAGGACACCACTTAGTAACACTAGCCATGTAAACAGTTAACACAACCCTACATATGTCAAGGTCAGGGCACCACTTAGTAACACTAGCCATGTAAACAGTTAACACAACCCTACATATGTCAAGGTCAGAGGGCACCACTTAGTAACACTAGCCATATAAACAGTTAACACAACCCTACATATGTCAAGGTCAGAGGACACCACTTAGTAACACTAGCCATATAAACAGTTAACACAACCCTACATATGTCAAGGTCAGAGGACACCACTTAGTAACACTAGCCATGTAAACAGTTAACACAACCCTACATATGTCAAGGTCAGAGGACACCAGAGTAACACTAGCCATGTAAACAGTTAACACAACCCTACATATGTCAAGGTCAGAGGACACCACTTAGTAACACTAGCCATGTAAACAGTTAACACAACCCTACATATGTCAAGGTCAGAGGACACCACTTAGTAACACTAGCCATGTAAACAGTTAACACAACCCTACATATGTCAAGGTCAGAGGAGGACACCATTTAGTAACACCAGCCATATAAACAGTTAACACAACCCTACATATGTCAAGGTCAGAGGACACCACTTAGTAACACTAGCCATGTAAACAGTTAACACAACCCTACATATGTCAAGGTCAGAGGGGCACCACTTAGTAACACTAGCCATGTAAACAGTTAACACAACCCTACATATGTCAAGGTCAGAGGACACCACTTAGTAACACTAGCCATGTAAACAGTTAACACAACCCTACATATGTCAAGGTCAGAGGGCACCACTTAGTAACACTAGCCATGTAAACAGTTAACACAACCTACATATGTCAAGGTCAGAGGAGCACCACTTAGTAACACTAGCCATGTAAACAGTTAACACAACCCTACATATGTCAAGGTCAGAGGGCACCACTTAGTAACACTAGCCATGTAAACAGTTAACACAACCCTACATATGTCAAGGTCAGAGGGCACCACTTAGTAACACTAGCCATGTAAACAGTTAACACAACCCTACATATGTCAAGGTCAGAGGGCACCACTTAGTAACACTAGCCATGTAAACAGTTAACACAACCCTACATATGTCAAGGTCAGAGGGCACCACTTAGTAACACTAGCCATGTAAACAGTTAACACAACCCTACATATGTCAAGGTCAGAGGACACCACTTAGTAACACTAGCCATGTAAACAGTTAACACAACCCTACATATGTCAAGGTCAGAGGACACCATTAGTAACACTAGCCATGTAAACAGTTAACACAACCCTACATATGTCAAGGTCAGAGGGCACCACTTAGTAACACTAGCCATGTAAACAGTTAACACAACCCTACATATGTCAAGGTCAGAGGACACCACTTAGTAACACTAGCCATGTAAACAGTTAACACAACCCTACATATGTCAAGGTCAGAGGGCACCACTTAGTAACACTAGCCATGTAAACAGTTAACACAACCCTACATATGTCAAGGTCAGAGGCACCACTTAGTAACACTAGCCATGTAAACAGTTAACACAACCCTACATATGTCAAGGTCAGAGGACACCACTTAGTAACACTAGCCATGTAAACAGTTAACACAACCCTACATATGTCAAGGTCAGAGGGCACCACTTAGTAACACTAGCCATGTAAACAGTTAACACAACCCTACATATGTCAAGGTCAGAGGACACCACTTAGTAACACTAGCCATATAAACAGTTAACACAACCCTACATATGTCAAGGTCAGAGGACACCACTTAGTAACACTAGCCATGTAAACAGTTAACACAACCCTACATATGTCAAGGTCAGAGGACACCACTTAGTAACACTAGCCATGTAAACAGTTAACACAACCCTACATATGTCAAGGTCAGAGGGCACCACTTAGTAACACTAGCCATGTAAACAGTTAACACAACCCTACATATGTCAAGGTCAGAAGACACCAGAGGACACCATTTAGTAACACCAGCCATATAAACAGTTAACACAACCCTACATATGTCAAGGTCAGAGGACACCACTTAGTAACACTAGCCATGTAAACAGTTAACACAACCCTACATATGTCAAGGTCAGAGGACACCACTTAGTAACACTAGCCATGTAAACAGTTAACACAACCCTACATATGTCAAGGTCAGAGGACACCACTTAGTAACACCAGCCATATAAACAGTTAACACAACCCTACATATGTCAAGGTCAGAGGACACCACTTAGTAACACTAGCCATGTAAACAGTTAACACAACCCTACATATGTCAAGGTCAGAGGACACCACTTAGTAACACTAGCCATGTAAACAGTTAACACAACCCTACATATGTCAAGGTCAGAGGGCACCACTTAGTAACACTAGCCATGTAAACAGTTAACACAACCCTACATATGTCAAGGTCAGAGGGCACCACTTAGTAACACTAGCCATATAAACAGTTACATACCCTACATATGTCAAGGTCAGAGGACACCACTTAGTAACACTAGCCATGTAAACAGTTAACACAACCCTACATATGTCAAGGTCAGAGGGCACCACTTAGTAACACTAGCCATGTAAACAGTTAACACAACCCTACATATGTCAAGGTCAGAGGGCACCACTTAGTAACACTAGCCATGTAAACAGTTAACACAACCCTACATATGTCAAGGTCAGAGGACACCACTTAGTAACACTAGCCATGTAAACAGTTAACACAACCCTACATATGTCAAGGTCAGAGGCACACCACTTAGTAACACTAGCCATGTAAACAGTTAACACAACCCTACATATGTCAAGGTCAGAGGCACCACTTAGTAACACTAGCCATGTAAACAGTTAACACAACCCTACATATGTCAAGGTCCAGAGGGCACCACTTAGTAACACTAGCCATGTAAACAGTTAACACAACCCTACATATGTCAAGGTCAGAGGACACCACTTAGTAACACTAGCCATGTAAACAGTTAACACAACCCTACATATGTCAAGGTCAGAGGGCACCACTTAGTAACACTAGCCATGTAAACAGTTAACACAACCTACATATGTCAAGGTCAGAAGACAGAGGACACCATTTAGTAACACCAGCCATATAAACAGTTAACACAACCCTACATATGTCAAGGTCAGAGGACACCACTTAGTAACACTAGCCATGTAAACAGTTAACACAACCCTACATATGTCAAGGTCAGAGGGCACCACTTAGTAACACTAGCCATGTAAACAGTTAACACAACCCTACATATGTCAAGGTCAGAGGACACCACTTAGTAACACTAGCCATGTAAACAGTTAACACAACCCTACATATGTCAAGGTCAGAGGACACCATTTAGTAACACCAGCCATATAAACAGTTAACACAACCCTACATATGTCAAGGTCAGAGGACACCACTTAGTAACACTAGCCATGTAAACAGTTAACACAACCCTACATATGTCAAGGTCAGAAGACACCAGAGGACACCACTTAGTAACACTAGCCATGTAAACAGTTAACACAACCCTACATATGTCAAGGTCAGAGGGCACCACTTAGTAACACTAGCCATGTAAACAGTTAACACAACCCTACATATGTCAAGGTCAGAGGACACCACTTAGTAACACTAGCCATGTAAACAGTTAACACAACCCTACATATGTCAAGGTCAGAGGACACCACTTAGTAACACTAGCCATGTAAACAGTTAACACAACCCTACATATGTCAAGGTCAGAGGACACCACTTAGTAACACTAGCCATGTAAACAGTTAACACAACCCTACATATGTCAAGGTCAGAGGGCACCAGAGGGCACCACTTAGTAACACTAGCCATGTAAACAGTTAACACAACCCTACATATGTCAAGGTCAGAGGGCACCACTTAGTAACACTAGCCATGTAAACAGTTAACACAACCCTACATATGTCAAGGTCAGAAGGCACCATTTAGTAACACTAGCCATATAAACAGTTAACACAACCCTACATATGTCAAGGTCAGAGGACACCACTTAGTAACACTAGCCATGTAAACAGTTAACACAACCCTACATATGTCAAGGTCAGAGGACACCACTTAGTAACACTAGCCATGTAAACAGTTAACACAACCCTACATATGTCAAGGTCAGAGGACACCACTTAGTAACACTAGCCATGTAAACAGTTAACACAACCCTACATATGTCAAGGTCAGAGACACCAGAGGACACCACTTAGTAACACTAGCCATGTAAACAGTTAACACAACCCTACATATGTCAAGGTCAGAGGGCACCACTTAGTAACACTAGCCATGTAAACAGTTAACACAACCCTACATATGTCAAGGTCAGAAGACACCACACCATTTAGTAACACCAGCCATGTAAACAGTTAACACAACCCTACATATGTCAAGGTCAGAGGGCACCACTTAGTAACACCAGCCATGTAAACAGTTAACACAACCCTACATATGTCAAGGTCAGAGGACACCACTTAGTAACACTAGCCATGTAAACAGTTAACACAACCCTACATATGTCAAGGTCAGAGGACACCAGAGGACACCACTTAGTAACACTAGCCATGTAAACAGTTAACACAACCCTACATATGTCAAGGTCAGAGGACACCACTTAGTAACACTAGCCATATAAACAGTTAACACAACCCTACATATGTCAAGGTCAGAGGACACCACTTAGTAACACCAGCCATATAAACAGTTAACACAACCCTACATATGTCAAGGTCAGAGGGCACCACTTAGTAACACTAGCCATATAAACAGTTAACACAACCCTACATATGTCAAGGTCAGAGGGCACCACTTAGTAACACTAGCCATGTAAACAGTTAACACAACCCTACATATGTCAAGGTCAGAGGACACCACTTAGTAACACTAGCCATGTAAACAGTTAACACAACCCTACATATGTCAAGGTCAGAGGACACCACTTAGTAACACTAGCCATGTAAACAGTTAACACAACCCTTATGTCAAGGTCAAGGGCACCAGCACAGCCATATAAACAGTTAACACAACCCTACATATGTCAAGGTCAGAGGGCACCACTTAGTAACACTAGCCATGTAAACAGTTAACACAACCCTACATATGTCAAGGTCAGAGGACACCACTTAGTAACACTAGCCATATAAACAGTTAACACAACCCTACATATGTCAAGGTCAGAGGACACCACTTAGTAACACTAGCCATGTAAACAGTTAACACAACCCTACATATGTCAAGGTCAGAGGACACCACTTAGTAACACTAGCCATATAAACAGTTAACACAACCCTACATATGTCAAGGTCAGAGGACACACTTAGTAACACTAGCCATATAAACAGTTAACACAACCCTACATATGTCAAGGTCAGAGGACACCACTTAGTAACACTAGCCATGTAAACAGTTAACACAACCCTACATATGTCAAGGTCAGAGGACACCAGAGGACACCATTTAGTAACACTAGCCATATAAACAGTTAACACAACCCTACATATGTCAAGGTCAGAGGGCACCACTTAGTAACACTAGCCATGTAAACAGTTAACACAACCCTACATATGTCAAGGTCAGAGGGCACCACTTAGTAACACTAGCCATGTAAACAGAACACAACACATATGTCAAGGTAACACCACTTAGCACATATAAACAGTTAACACAACCCTACATATGTCAAGGTCAGAGGGCACCACTTAACTAGTAACACTAGCCATGTAAACAGTTAACACAACCCTACATATGTCAAGGTCAGAGGACACCACTTAGTAACACCAGCCATGTAAACAGTTAACACAACCCTACATATGTCAAGGTCAGAGGACACCACTTAGTAACACTAGCCATATAAACAGTTAACACAACCCTACATATGTCAAGGTCAGAGGACACCACTTAGTAACACTAGCCATGTAAACAGTTAACACAACCCTACATATGTCAAGGTCAGAGGGCACCACTTAGTAACACCAGCCATATAAACAGTTAACACAACCCTACATATGTCAAGGTCAGAGGACACCACTTAGTAACACTAGCCATGTAAACAGTTAACACAACCCTACATATGTCAAGGTCAGAGGACACCACTTAGTAACACTAGCCATGTAAACAGTTAACACAACCCTACATATGTCAAGGTCAGAGGACACCACTTAGTAACACTAGCCATGTAAACAGTTAACACAACCCTACATATGTCAAGGTCAGAGGACACCACTTAGTAACACTAGCCATGTAAACAGTTAACACAACCCTACATATGTCAAGGTCAGAGGACACCACTTAGTAACACTAGCCATGTAAACAGTTAACACAACCCTACATATGTCAAGGTCAGAGGACACCACTTAGTAACACTAGCCATGTAAACAGTTAACACAACCCTACATATGTCAAGGTCAGAGGACACCAGAGGACACCATTTAGTAACACTAGCCATGTAAACTGATGCTGTAACAATGTTTCCCAGCTGATCCTTCAATCACCAAACAAACTCAACCCTTGGCTGTTAAAGTCAATCAACATGAACACAATGCAGCAGAAAAATACACATTGAAGAAATAACATCATTTCCTTTGTTTTGAAGAACCAGGGACAACCAAAGGATTGTTATTGCAATGTGCCTCTACGTCCACAGGGAGGCGCTGGATTAGCAGACTTGGATGGCTCATGGCTGAGACCTCTCCATGTTGGTCATGATGTCATGAATGTTTGATGTCACTTCAATCCACTGACCTCCTTCTTATTTCCTCAGAGACATATGGCTGAGAGCTTCAGGCCATGCCTGAGTGGAACTGGCTGTGTGTGTGTGTGTGTGTGTGTGTGTGTGTGTGTGTGTGTGTGTGTGTGTGTGTGTGTGTGTGTGTGTGTGTGTGTGTGTGTGTGTGTGTGTGTGTGTGTGTGTGTGTGTGTGTGTGTGGTGCGTGAGGTGCGTGCTTGCATTTTTATATTGATATATACAGTGCATTCAGAAAGTATTCAGACCACTTGACTTTTTCCACATTTTGTTACGTTACAGCCTTATTCTAAAATTGATTACATTTTTCCCCCTCGTCAATCTACACACAATACCTCATAATGACATAGCATTTGCAAATGTTTTAAAAATAAAAATCTTAAATATCACATTTACATAAGTATTCAGATTCTTACACAGTACCTTGTTGAAGCACCTTCTCGAAGCCACTCCTGCATTGTCTTGGCTGTGTGCTTAGGGTCGTTGTCCTGTTGGAAGGTGAACCTTCACCACAGTCTGAGGTCCTGAGTGCTTTGGAGCAAGTTTTCATCAAGGATCTCTCTGTATGTTTCTCCGTTCATCTTTCCCTCAATGCCAGTCCCTACCACCGACAAACATCCCCACAGTATGATGCTGCCACCACCATGCTTCACCGTAGGGATGGTGCCAGGTTTTCTCGAGATGTGACGCTTGGCATTCAGGTCAAAGAGTTCAATTCTTGGTTTTAGCAGACCAGAGAATCTTGTTTCTCATGGTCTGAGAGCCTTTTGGCAACCTCCAAGAGGGCTGTTATGTGCCTTTTTACTGAGGAGTGGCTTCCGTCTGGCCACTCTACTACAAAAGCCTGATCGCTGCCAAAGGTGCTTCAACAAAGTGCTGAGTAAAGGGTCTGAATACTTATGTAAATGTGATATTTCAGTTTTTATTTTGAATACATTTGCAAACATTTTTAAAAAGCAGTTTTTTCTACGTCATTATGGGGCATTGTGTGTAGATTGTAGATGGTATTTTTGTATTTTTTAAATCAATTTTAAAATAAGGCTGTAACGTAACAAAATGTGGAAAAAGTCAAGGGGTCTGAATACTTTCCGAATGCACTGTACATCCTGTATTTGTGTGTGTGTGTGTGTATGTGTGTGTGTGTGTGTGTGTGTGTGTGTGTGTGTGTGTGTGACAAACCAACGGCAGCATTCATAACTTGGAGTATCCTTTTCATGGCAGGACAGATTTACAGCTAAAGTCCCTACCCTGCTTTTCAGAAAAAGAGTCCAATCTCCACAGCTTCCCAACAGTACAACTTTACCAACTATTCTCAATCAGTGTGTCATTTACTAATGTAGACTTTCTTCCAGAGATTTCTTCTATTAGCTAAACTCATCATCTCCTGTTTGATTTCCCATAGGTCCTCAATACTCAACAGACATGTCAGATGTCAGTTTTAATCAGAAATATTCATTACTCATTAGCTGAGGGAAAGTGAGCAACACATCTGATCAAATATTAAAACAAAGCCTGATATCATCTTGTAGAAGCATGTTGGGCCTCAGTGTAAATCTTACAGGATTATGCCATTATTAAATCGGTTATGGAATTCAAAGTCTTTGAATATGAATAAATAGAGGACAAAGGGAGGCACCAGGCTGACGCCAGGGTGAATCTGGATCACAATTCTGAGATGGTGTGAATGAGCCCTTGGGTTGAACCAGGCCCTCTGGGCATTCAGTACACTGGTTGGTTCCCTTTAAGGGTTAAAGACAAAACACTTCCAATTACAGACATTCTCATGATGTCATCTGGCAACAGCCACACAACACATTATCACCAGAGACTCTCTAACACAGGACTGTTATACCCTGCTGTGTTCACCAGAGACTCTCTAACACAGGACTGGAGTACCCTGCTGTGTTCACCAGAGACTCTCTAACACAGGGCTGTTATACCCTGCTGTGTTCACCAGAGACTCTCTAACACAGGGCTGTTATACCCTGCTGTGTTCACCAGAGACTCTCTAACACAGGACTGTTATACTCTGCTGTGTTCACCAGAGACTCTCTAACACAGGACTGGAGTACCCTGCTGTGTTCACCAGAGACTCTCTAACACAGGACTGGAGTACCCTGCTGTGTTCACCAGAGACTCTCTAACACAGGACTGGAGTACCCTGCTGTGTTCCTCAGAGACTCTCTAACACAGGACTGGAGTACCCTGCTGTGTTCACCAGAGACTCTCTAACACAGGGCTGTTATACCCTGCTGTGTTCACCAGAGACTCTCTAACACAGGACTCTTATACCCTGCTGTGTTCACCAGAGACTCTCTAACACAGGACTGGAGTACCCTGCTGTGTTCTCTAACACAGGACTGTTATACCCTGCTGTGTTCACCAGAGACTCTCTAACACAGGACTGTTATACCCTGCTGTGTTCACCAGAGACTCTCTAACACAGGACTGGAGTACCCTGCTGTGTTCACCAGAGACTCTCTAACACAGGACTGGAGTACCCTGCTGTGTTCACCAGAGACTCTCTAACACAGGACTGTTATACCCACAGAACTGTTATAACTGTGTTCACCAGAGACTCAACACAGAGACCCTGCTGTGTTCACCAGAGACTCTCTAACACAGGACTGTTATACCCTGCTGTGTTCACCAACACAGGAGACTCTCTAACACAGGACTGTTATACCCTGCTGTGTTCACCAGAGACTCTCTAACACAGGACTGGAGTACCCTGCTGTGTTCACCCTCTCTAACACAGGACTGTGTGTGTTCACCAGAGACTCTCTAACACAGAGACTGGAGTACCCTGCTGTGTTCACCAGAGACTCTCTAACACAGGATAGGAGTACCTCTGCTGTGTTCATCTCTAACACAGGACTGGAGTACCCTGCTGTGTTCACCAGAGACTCTCTAACACAGGACTGTTATACCTGCTGTGTTCACCAGAGACTCTCTAACACAGGAGACCCTGCTGTGTTCACCAGAGACTCTCTAACACAGGACTGGAGTACCCTGCTGTGTTCACCAGAGACTCTCTGGACTGTTATACCCTGCTGTGTTCACCAGAGACTCTCTAACACAGGACTGTTATACCCTGCTGTGTTCACCAGAGACTCTCTAACACAGGACTGGAGTACCCTGCTGTGTTCACCAGAGACTCTCTAACACAGGACTGGAGTACCCTGCTGTGTTCACCAGAGACTCTCTAACACAGGGCTGTTATACCCTGCTGTGTTCACCAGAGACTCTCTAACACAGAACTGTTATAACCTGCTGTGTTCACCAGAGACTCTCTAACACAGAGATAGAGTACCCTGCTGTGTTCTCCAGAGACTCTCTAACACAGGACTGGACCCTGCTGTGTTCACCAGAGACTCTCTAACACAGAGATAGAGTACCCTGCTGTGTTCACCAGAGACTCTCTAACACAGAGATAGAGTACCCTGCTGTGTTCACCAGAGACTCTCTAACACAGGACTGTTATACCCTGCTGTGTTCACCAGAGACTCTCTAACACAGGACTGTTATAACCTGCTGTGTTCACCAGAGACTCTCTAACACAGGACTGTTATACCCTGCTGTGTTCACCAGAGACTCTCTAACACAGAACTGGAGTACCCTGCTGTGTTCACCAGAGACTCTCTAACACAGAGATAGAGTACCCTGCTGTGTTCACCAGAGACTCTCTAACACAGGACTGTTATACCCTGCTGTGTTCACCAGAGACTCTCTAACACAGGACTGTTATAACCTGCTGTGTTCACCAGAGACTCTCTAACACAGGACTGGAGTACCCTGCTGTGTTCACCAGAGACTCTCTAACACAGAACTGGAGTACCCTGCTGTGTTCACAGAGACTCTCTAACACAGGATGGAGTACCCTGCTGTGTTCACCAGAGACTCTCTAACACAGGACTGTTATACCCTGCTGTGTTCACCAGAGACTCTCTAACACAGGACTGTTATGCCCTGCTGTGTTCACAGAGACTTAGACACACAGAGACTCTCTAACACACTGAGACTCTCTAACACAGAAAGAAATGAGACTCTCTAACACAGAACACACCATTAGACTCTCTAACACAGGACTGGAGTACAAACCAGAGACTTCTAACACAGGGCTGTTATACCCTGCTGTGTTCACCAGAGACTCTCTAACACAGAACTGTTATAACCTGCTTTGTTCACTCTAACACAGAGATAGTTAGTACCTCAGATTCACCTAAAGACTCTTACACAGGATCTGTAGAACTAATGCCTGTGTTCAGACTTCACACAGGACTGGAGTACTGACTCTCTAACACAGGACTGTAGAACTAACACAGGGCTCTGTGTTCACCAGGGACTCTAACACAGGACTCATATAACTGCTGGTTTACCAGAGACTCTCTAACACAGAGATAGAGTACCCTGCTGTGTTCACCAGAGACTCTCTAACACAGAGATAATACTGCTGTGTTCACCAGAGACTAACACAGAGATAGAGTACCCTGCTGTTTCACCTGAGACTTACATCATATCTGTGTGTTCACTAAGACTCTCTAACACAGGATACCCTGCTGTGTTCACCAGAGACTCTCTAACACAGAACTGGAGTAACCTGCTGTGTCTACCAGAGACTTTAACACAGAGATAGAGTACCCTGCTGTGTTCATCTGTAGAACTAGAGACTCTCTAACACAGGATTCACCTGGGGTGTTACATCATATCTGTACAACTGAGAGGGAAAGAAATGCACACACACAAACACACCATTACTTGATAAGTATATTATCTTTGTACATGTTTACATCATATCTGTAGAACTAATACCTCAGATTCACCTGGGGGTTACATCATATCTGTAGAACTAATACCTCAGATTCACCTGAAGGTTACATCATATCTGTAGAACTAATACCTCAGATTCACCTGGGGGTTACATCATATCTGTAGAACTAATATCTCAGTTTCACCTAAAGGTTACATCATATCTGTAGAACTAATACCTCAGATTCACCTAAAGGTTACATCATATCTGTAGAACTAATACCTCAGATTCACCTGAAGTTTACATCATATCTGTTACATCATATCTGTAGAACCAATACCTCAGATTCACCTGAAGTTTACATCATATCTGTAGAACTAATACCTCAGATTCACCTAAAGGTTACATCATATCTGTAGAACTAATACCTCAGATTCACCTGGGGGTTACATCATATCTGTAGAACTAATACCTCAGATTCACCTGGGGGTTACATCATATCTGTAGAACTAATACCTCAGATTCACCTGAAGGTTACATCATATCTGTAGAACTAATACCTCAGATTCACCTAAAGGTTACATCATATCTGTAGAACTAATACCTCAGATTCACCTGAAGGTTACATCATATCTGTAGAACTAATACCTCAGATTCACCTGAAGTTTACATAATAGTTGACAACTCAACCAAATGTAAATCAAAAGTAGCCGTTGAAATGACATCTGTGCTCAGTGGGATATCTCTCTCCACACGCCTGAATCTACCCAGCATGGCAGTGGGGGTGGATTTTGCCATGGTTAAACTGTGACTGGTGACATCATTTTGCCTACCATACCTCTTCTACTCATGTTTTCCCTTCTTCCCTGTACGAGTCATAGCCTCCTGTATGCTATTTCCACTCCACTTCTCCAGCCCTACTGACATATTTTATTTCATTTATTGTATTTGACCTTTATTTAACCAGGTAAGCAAGTTGAGAACAAGTTCTCATTTACAATTACGACCTGGCCAAGATAAAGCAAAGCAGTTAGACACATACAACAACACAGAGTTACACATGGAGTAAAACAAACATACAGTCAATAATACAGTAGAAAAATAAGTCTATATACAATGTGAGCAAATGAGCTAAGATAAGGGAGGTAAAGGCAAAAAAAGGCCATGGTGGCAAAGTAAATACAATATAGCAAGTAAAACACAGGAATGGTAGATTTGCAGAAGGTGAATGTGCAAAGTAGAAAGACTGGATAGTATCGCATTTGTGTATTTATTTATGATAATGTATAGTATTTCATAAAACAAGGCAGAGTTCAGGTGATGCACACAATATTGCTCCTGTGTGTCTGTGTGTAATGCTGTGAACATATTCATAGACTCAAAATCAAAACCACATTTGTAAACCAATGAATAACAGCTAAGAAATGTTATTACAACCATAACAGTGCATTTTCAGACAGGTGTTGTGGAGGGATTGTGTATCAAACAGGTGGTTGTTTCGTTTCTCTTCTTAGCCAGCTTAACCGTTAGATGACATTACCTTAGTCAATAACCAGAATGAATGTTGACTGAATTATTTGTTTTCTGCTTTTAAGAAAAGACAGGACCTGTTCCGACAGAAGAAGGCTATTTTAATCATACATTCTTAACTAACTCTTCTTTTTCTTCTTTTATTTCACCTTTATTTAACCAGGTAGGCTAGTTGAGAACACCTTTATTTAACCGGGTAGGCTAGTTGGAGAACACCTTTATTTAACCAGGTAGGCTAGTTGAGAACACCTTTATTTAACCAGGTAGGCTAGTTGAGAACACCTTTATTTAACCAGGTAGGCTAGTTGAGAACACCTTTATTTAACCAGGTAGGCTAGTTGAGAACACCTTTATTTAACCAGGTAGGCTAGTTGAGAACACCTTTATTTAACCGGTAGGCTAGTTGAGAACACCTTTATTTAACCGGGTAGGCTAGTTGAGAACACCTTTATTTAACCGGGTAGGCTAGT
>NW_027037291.1:0-18565 GCF_034236695.1 Oncorhynchus nerka
GATCTGGATCTCTCTCTCTCTCACACACACTCCCTCCCTCTCTCACACACACTTTCCTCCCCCTCTCCCCCTGTATCTTTCCTCCCTCTCTCCCCCTGTATCTTTCCCTCCCCCTCTCCCCCTGTATCTTTCCCTCCCTCTCTCCCCCTGTATCTTTCCCTCCCCCTCTCCCCTGTATCTTTCCTCCCCCTCTCCCCCTGTATCTTTCCTCTCCCTCTCTCCCCTGTATCTTTCCCTCCCCCTCTCCCCCTGTATCTTTCCTCCCCCTCTCCCCCTGTATCTTCCCTCCCTCTCTCCCCCTGTATCTTTCCCTCCCCTCTCTGTATCTTTCCCTCCCTCTCTCCCCTGTATCTTTCCCTCCCCCTCTCCCTGTATCTTTCCCTCCCTCTCTCCCCCTGTATCTTTCCCTCCCTCTCCTCTGTATCTTCCCTCCCTCTCTCCTGTATCTTTTCCCTCCCTCTCTCCCCCTGTATCTCTTTCCCTCCCTCTCTCCCCCTGTATCTTCTCCCTCTCTCCCCTGTATCTTTCCTCCTCTCTCCCCTGTATCTTTCCCTCCCTCTCTCTCCCCTGTATCTTTGCTCCTCTCTCCCCCTGTATCTTTCCCTCCCTCCCTCCCCTGTATCTTTCCCTCCCTCTCTCCCCTGTATCTTCTCCCTCCCTCTCTCCCCTCTGTATCTTTCCTCCCTCTCTCCCCCTGTATCTTTTGCTCCCTCTCTCCCCCTGTATCTTTCCCTCCCTCCCTCCCCCTGTATCTTTCCTCCCTCTCTCCCCTGTATCTTTCCTCGCCTCTCTCCCCTGTATCTTTCCCTCCCCCTCTCTCTCTGTATCTTTGCATATCTTTGTGTATCTCTCTCTGTATCTCTCTCTCTCTCTGTATCTTTATGTATCTCTCTCTGTATCTCTCTCTCTCTCTGTATCTTTATGTATCTCTCTCTGTATCTCTCTCTCTCTCTGTATCTCTCTCTGTATATTTATGTATCTCTCTATGTATCTCTCGCTGTATCTTTATGTATGTCTCTATGTAGCTCTCTCTGTATCGCTCTATGTATCTTTATGTATCTCTCTATGTAGCTCTCTCTGTATCTCTCTCTCTCTGTATCTCTCTCTCTGTATCTCTCTCTGTATCTCTCTCTCTCTCTCTCTCTGTATCGCTCTATGTATCTTTATGTATCTCTCTATGTAGCTCTCTCTGTATCTCTCTCTCTCTCTGTATCTCTCTCTCTCTCTCTCTGTATCTCTCTCTCTCTGTATCTCTCTGTATCTCTCTCTCTCTCTCTCTCTCTCTCTCTCTGTATCTCTCTCTCTCTCTCTCTCTGTATCTCTCTCTCTCTCTCTCTCTCTCTGTATCTCTCTCTCTCTCTCTCTCTCTCTCTCTCTCTCTGTATCTCTCTCTCTGTATCTCTCCTCTGCATCTCCTCTCTCTCTCTCTGTCTCTGCTCCTCATGTATCTTTTATGTATCTCTCTATGTAGCTCTCTCTGTATCTCTCTCTCTCTCTGTATCTCTCTCTCTCTCTCTCTCTCTGTATCTCTCTCTCTCTGTATCTCTCTGTATCTCTCTCTCTCTCTGTATCTCTCTCTCTCTCTCTCTCTCTCTCTCTCTCTCTCTCTCTCTCTGTATCTCTCTCTCTCTCTCTCTCTCTGTATCTCTCTCTCTCTCTCTCTCTCTCTCTGTATCTCTCTCTCTCTCTCTCTCTGTATCTCTCTCTCTCTCTCTCTGTATCTCTCTCTCTCTCTCTGTATCTCTCTCTCTCTCTCTCTCTCTCTGTATCTCTCTCTCTCTCTCTCTCTCTCTCTCTCTCTCTGTATCTCTCTCTCTCTCTCTCTCTGTATCTTTATGTATGTCTCTATGTAGCTCTCTCTGTATCGCTCTATGTATCTTTATGTATCTCTCTATGTATCTCTCTCTGTATCTTTATGTATGTCTCTATGTAGCTCTCTCTGTATCGCTCTATGTATCTTTATGTATCTCTCTATGTAGCTCTCTCTGTATCTCTCTCTCTGTATCTCTCTCTCTCTGTATATCTCTCCCTCTCTCTCTCTCTCTGTATCTCTCTCTGTATCTCTCCCTCTCTCTGTATCTCTCTCTCTCTGTATCTCTCTATGTAGCTCTCTCTGTATCTCTCTCTGTATCTTTATGTATGTCTCTATGTATCTCTCTCTCTCTCTCTGTATCTCTCTCTATATCTCTCTCTCTCTGTATCTCTCTCTCTCTCTATCTCTCTCTATCTCTCTCTGTATCTCTCTCTATATCTCTCTCTCTGTATCTCTCTCTCTCTGTATCTCTCTCTATCTCTCTCTGTATCTTTATGTATCTCTCTCTGTATCTCTGTATCTCTCCCTGTATCTTTATGTATCTCTCTATGTATCTCTCTCTCTGTATCTATCTCTGTATCTGTATGTATCTCTCTATGTAGCTCTCTCTGTATCTCTCTGTATCTCTGTATCTCTCTCTGTATCTTTATGCATCTCTCTCTGTATCTGTATGTATCTCTCTATGTAGCTCTCTCTGTATCTCTCTCTCTCTGTATCTCTCTTTGTATCTTTATGTAGCTCTCTCTGTATCTTTATGCATCTCTCTCTGTATCTTTATGCATCTCTCTATGTAGCTCTCTCTGTATCTTTATGCATCTCTCTCTGTATCTATCTCTGTATCTCTCTCTGTATCTCTCTGTATCTTTATGTATCTCTCTATGTAGCTCTCACTTTCTCTCTCCCTGTATCTTTATGTATCTCTCTATGTAGCTCTCTCTTTCTCTCTCCATGTATCTTTATGTATCTCTCTCTCTCTCTCTGTATCTCTCTCTGTATCTTTATGTATCTCTCTCTGTATGTTTATGTATCTCTCTCTCTATCTCTCTGTATCTCTGTATCTCTCTCTGTAGCTATCTCTCTATCTCTCTGTATCTCTGTATCTCTCCCTGTATCTTTATGTATCTCTCTCTGTATGTTTATGTATCTCTCTCTCTATCTCTCTGTATCTCTCTCTATATCTATGTATCTCTCTCTGTAGCTATCTCTCTATCTCTCTGTATCTCTGTATCTCTCTCTGTATCTTTATGTATCTCTCTATGTAGCTCTCTCCTTCTCTGTATCTCTCTGTATCTCTGTATCTCTCTCTGTATCTTTATGTATCTCTCTATGTAGCTCTCTCCTTCTCTGTATCTCTCTCCCTGTATCTCTCTCTGTATCGTTATGTATCTCTATATGTAGCTCTCTCCTTCTCTGTATCTCTCTCCCTGTATCTCTCTCTGTATCTTTGTGTATCTCTCTATGTAGCTCTCTCTGTATCTCTCTGTATCTCTCTCTCTCTCGGCATTGTTTGGCCCTGGTATTATTTTCCCCATATCTTTAACCAAGGAATATGATTGACTGAGAGGAAACAAAGCTTCTGGTCCCCCTCTTGTGAGATGAAGTGTGGAAGAAAAGAAAGAAATTAATTCAATAATTTTTTTCATTTTTCAAAGGGTTATTTTTTGCTGTTCCTTATCAACTCTCAAAATCTGCGTTTTAATTAACTCTTGCGGCTGACAGTGTGTGTGTGTGTGTGTGTGTGTGTACATACTATATGTGAGTGCGAGCCTGTGTGTGTGTGTGTGTGTGTGTGTGTGTGTGTGTGTGTGTGTGTGTGTGTGTGTGTACATACTATATGTGAGTGCGAGCCTGTGTGTGTGTGTGTGTGTGTGTGTGTGTGTGTGTGTGTGTGTGTGTGTGTGTGTGTGTGTGTGTACATACTATATGTGAGTGCGAGCGTGTGTGTGTGTGTGTGTGTGTGTGTGTGTGTGTGTGTGTGTGTGTGTTTGTGTGTGTGTGGCTGACAGACAGACAAGGTTAATTATAGAGTTCTGAAAGACAGGTGGATGGTTCCAGTGAACCATCCAATGAACATCAGAAGAGAAGCACATAGATAGATAGATAGATAGATAGATAGATAGATAGATAGATAGATAGATATATAGATAGATAGATAGATAGATAGATAGATAGATAGATAGATAGATAGATAGATAGACTTGAGACTCTGCATGCAGAATTCTGCCAAAAAATATCCTCTGTGTACAATGTAGAACACCAAATAATGCCTGCAGAGCACAATTAGGCCGATACCCACTAACTATCAAAATCCAGAAAAGAGCCATTAAATTCTACAACCAGCTAAAAGGAAGTGATTCCCAAATCTTCCATAACAAAGCCACCACCTACAGTGAGATGAACCTGGAGAAGAGTCCCCTAAGCAAGCTGGTTAGCAACAGGACAGCAACCAGGACAGCAACACAATTAGACCCAACCAAATCATGAGAAAACAAAAAGATAATTACTTGACACATTGGAAAGAATTAACAAAAAAACAGAGCAACCAGAATGCTATTTGGCCCTAAACAGAGAGAACACAGGTAGAGAATATCTGACTACTGTGACTGACCCAAACTTAAGGAAAGACTCAGTGAGCATAGCCTTGCTATTGAGAAAGGCCGCCGTAGGCAGACATGGCTCTCAAGAGAAGCTGGGTAGACTATGTGCACACTGCCCACAAAATGAGGTGGAAACTGAGCTGCACTTCCTGACCTCCTGTCCAATGTATGACCATATTAGAGACACATATTTCCTCAGATTACACAGACCCACAAAGAATTTGAAAACAAACCCAATTTTGATAAACTCCCATATCTACTGGGTGAAATACCCCAGTGTGCCATCAGAGCAGCAAGATTTGTGACCTGTTGCCACAAGAAAAGGGCAACCAGTGAAGAACAAACACCATTGTAGATACAACCCATATTTCTGCTTATTTATTTTTCCTTGTGTACTTTAACCATTTGTACATTGTTACAACACTGTATATATACATACTATGACATTTGTAATGCCTTTATTCTTTGAAACCTCTGTATGTATAATGTTTAATTTGTATTGTTTATTTCACTTTTGTATATTATCTACCTCGGCAATGTTAGCACATGTTTCCCATGCCAATAAAGCCCCTTGAGTTGAATGGAATATAGACAGGTAACTGGCAACATAAAGGAAACACTTGAGTAAATGAGGGATACAAAGTGTATTGAAAGCAGGTGCTTCCACACAGGTGTGGTTCCTGAGTTAATTAAGCAATTAACATCCTATCATGCTCATAAAAAAAATCCCAATTGTCAGTTATGTTGGTTACCATGGCTAGAAGAAGAGATCTCAGTGACTTTGAAAGAGAGGTCTCAAAAGAGCATAGGGGTTTAAATGGTGTGTGTGTGTGTGTGTGTGTGTGTGTGTGTGTGTGTGTGTGTGTGTGTGTGTGTGTGTGTGTGTGTGTGTGTGTGTGTGTGTGTGTGTGTGTGTGTGTGTGTGTGTGGTGTGTGTGGTGTGTGTGTTAGTCAGTCACCAGATCTCAACCAAATTGAACATTTATGGGGGATTCTGGAACGGAGCCTGAGACAGCGTTTTCCACCACCATCAACAAAACACCAGATGGAATTTATTGTGGAAGAACTGTGCCGCATCCCTCCAATAGAGTTCCAGATACTTGTAGAATCTGTGCCACAGTGCATTGAGAAGGTTTGTCACGTCCTGACGACCCATAGATAGCCTTTAGCTCTTCTATGGTGGAGTAGCTCAGGCATGACTGGGGGTTAGTCTAGTTTAGAGTATTTATGTGGGGTCTCTAGGTTGTTTTTCTATGTTGGGGTTTTGGTACGATTCCCAATTAAAGGCAGCTGGCTATCAAGGTTCCATTTTTTTCCATCTGTGGGTTATATGTAGTGTGTTTTAGTGTATCTGAGCACTACGTTATGGGATAGTGTTTGTGTTAGTGTGTCTGTTGCCACCACGTGCTATGGGATAGTGTTTGTGCTAGGTGTCTGAGCACTCACGTTATGGGATAGTGTTTGTGTTAGTGTGTCTGAGCACTACGTTATGGGATTATGGATAGTGTTTGTGTTAGTGTGTCTGAGCACCACGTTATGGGATAGTGTTTGTGTTAGTGTGTCTGATAATTACGTTATGGGTTATGGGATAGTGTGTGTTAGTGTCTGAGCACTATGTTATGGATAGTGTGTGTTAGTGTCTGAGCACTTCACCAGGGGTTATGGGATAGTGTTTGTGTTAGTGTGTCTGAGCACTATGTTATGGGATAGTGTTTGTTAGTGTGTCTGAGCACCACGTTATGGGATAGTGTTTGTGTTAGTGTGTTTGAGCACCACGTTATGGGATAGTGTTTGTGTTAGTGTGTCTGAGCACTACGTTGTGGGTTATGGGATAGTGTTTGTGTTATGTGTCTGAGCACCATGCTATGGGTTGGTGGATAGTGTTTGTGTTAGTGTGTCTGAGCACTACGTTATGGGATAGTGTTTGTGTTAGTGTGTCTGAGCACCACGTTATGGGATAGTGTTTGTGTTAGTGTGTCTGGGCACTACGTTGTGGGTTATGGGATAGTGTTTGTGTTAGTGTGTCTGAGGCACTATGTTATGGGATAGTGTTTGTGTTAGTGTGTCTGAGCACTACGTTATGGGATAGTGTTTGTGTTAGTGTGTCTGAGCACTACGTTATGGGATAGTGTTTGTGTTAGTGTGTCTGAGCACTACGTTGTGGGTTATGGGATAGTGTTTGTGTTAGTGTGTCTGAGCACTACGTTATGGGTTATGGGATAGTGTCCTCTATCAACAACTTTAAACCTCCCAACTTTAAACCTCTCTATCGACAGAGACCTCCAACTAAAAACCTCCTCTATCGACAGAGACCTCAAACTGTAAAAACCTCCTCTATCTACAGAGACCTCCTAAACTATCAAACCTCCTCTATCAACAGAGACCTCCCAACTTTAAAACCTCCTCTATCGACAGAGACTCCAACTAAAAAACCTCCTCTATCAACAGAGACCTCCAACTATAAAACCTCCTCTATCAATAGACCTCCAACTTTAAAACCTCCCTATCGACAGAGACCTCCAAATATAAATCTCTTCTATATCGACAGAGACCTCCCAACTATCAAACCTCCCTATCGACAGAGAAAGGCCTGTCAATCAAACATATTGTGCTGAAATGAAAGGAGGAAAAAGGAAAAGTCTTTTAGAGGATTTCTCCCGACGTTTAACATTCTGTTCAGTAAACCTCTACCATATCTCTCTTTAAGACACCAATCTGTGCACCGTGTTCCTGTTTTTGACAGCATACATCGGAGCAATCCAATAAGATAACCCTAACCCAATCCAATAAGATAACCCTAACCCAATCCAATAAGATGACCCTAACCCAATCCAATAAGATAATCCAATAAAATAACCCTAACCCAATAAAATAACCCTAACCCAATCCAATAAAATAACCCTGACCCAATCCAATAAAATAACCCTAACCCAATCCAATAAGATAACCCAATCCAATAAAATTACCCTAACCCAATCCAATAAGACGACCCTAACCCAATCCAATAAGACGGCCCTAACCCAATCCAATAAGACGACCTAACCCAATCCAATAAGACGACCCTAACCCAATCCAATAAGACGACCTAACCCAATCCAATAAGACGACCAACCCAATCCAATAAGACGACCCTAACCCAATCCAATAAGACGACCTAACCCAATCCAATAAGACGACCCTAACCCAATCCAATAAGACGACCTAACCCAATCCAATAAGACGACCCTAACCCAATCCAATAAGACGACCTAAACCAATCCAATAAGACGACCTAAACCAATCCAATAAGACGACCCTAAACCAATCCAATAAAATGGCCCTAAACCAATCCAATAAAACGACCTAAACCAATCCAATAAGATAACCCTAAACCAATAACCCCCAACAAGATAACCCTAACCCAACAAGATAACCCTAATCCAATAAAATAACCCTAATCCAATAAGATAACCCAATCCAATAAGATAACCAACAAGATAACCCAATCCAACAAGATAACCCAATCCAACAAGATAACCCTAATCCAACAAGATAACCCAATCCAACAAGATAACCCAATCCAACAAGATAACCCAATCCAACAAGATAACCCAATCCAACAAGATAACCCTAATCCAATAAAATAACCCAATCCAACAAGATAACCCAATCCAATAAGATAACCCTAACCCAATCCAATAAGATAACCCTAACCCAATCCAATAAGACAACCCTAACCCAATCCAATAAGACAACCCTAACCCAATCCAATAAGATAACCCTAACCCAATCCAATAAAATAACCCTAACCCAATCCAATAAGATAACCCTAAACCAATCCAATAAAATAACCCTAACCCAATCCAATAAGATAACCCTAAACCAATCCAATAAGATAACCCTAACCCAATCCAATAAAATAACCCTAACCCAATCCAATAAAATAACCCTAACCCAATCCAATAAAATAACCCTAACCCAATCCAATAAAATAACCCTAACCCAATCCAACAAGATAACCCTAATCCAATAAGATAACCCAATCCAATAAGATAACCCTAACCCAATCCAATAAAATTACCCTAACCCAATCCAATAAGACAACCCTAACCCAATCCAATAAAATTACCCTAACCCAATCCAATAAGATAACCCTAACCCAATCCAATAAGATAACCCTAACCCAATCCAATAAAATAACCCTAATCCAATAAGATAACCTAACCCAATCCAATAAAATAACCCTAAACCAACCAATAAAATAACCCTAACCCAATCCAATAAAATAACCCAATCCAATAAGAAAGATCTAGACCTACTATTTAGTTCCCAGGAGTGCTGAGGATGGTTGGTATGTACACATCCATGCTCATATTTGTGAATGAAGAGATTCAGTGTCACCTGGCTCATCTCATGTCAGATGTGTGTGTGTGTGTGTGTGTGTGTGTGTGTGTGTGTGTGTGTGTGTGTGTGTGTGTGTGAGAGAGAGAACTGGCAACCCCTCAAAATGGCCTGGTGTTATTTTTAGAATTCAGAGGCATGGGTGAAAAGTTCACGCTTAGCTGTGCCACTTGACTGCCTAAAATAAAGAGAGATCATTAACCAGGCAGGCAGGCATGTATTCATATGTTTAGACACACACACACACACACACACACACAACATATGTATGTTGGTGACGGCAGGCTAAGTCAGGAAAAACAGGGTTGATAGCTCACCTTCGGTAAATGGCAAGAGGGCTGACATACACACACACACATGCATACACACACAGAGAGAGAGAGAGAGAGAGAGAGAGACACACAGCCACACACATGCATGTACACACAGAAAGAGAGAGAGACACACACACACACACACACACACACATGCATACACACACACAGAGAGAGAGACACACACACACACACATGCACACACAGAGAGAGAAAGACACACAGACACACACACAAAATCAGAAGCTGGCGTACGCATACACATACGCACATACTTACTATGAAATAAACATGAGATGCTAGGGTTTCAGGCTAACCAGCAGTGATGAGGCTTGGCTGTATAATGTTGTGCTATGGCACTGATAAGGCTGTATAATGTTGTGCTATGCCAGTGATAAGGCTGTATAATGTTGTGCTATGGTAGTGATAAGGCTGTATAATGTTGTATACCAGTGATGAGGCTGTATAATGTTGTGCTATACCAGTGATAAGGCTGTATAATGTTGTGCTATGGTAGTGATAAGGCTGTATAATGTTGTGCTATACCAGTGATGAGGCTGTATAATGTTGTGCTATACCAGTGATAAGGTTGTATAATGTTGTGCTATGCCAGTGATGAGGCTGTATAATGTTGTGCTATACCAGTGATAAGGCTGTATAATGTTGTGCTATGGTAGTGATAAGGCTGTATAATGTTGTGCTATGCCAGTGATAAGGCTGTATAATGTTGTGCTATGCCAGTGATAAGGCTGTATAATGTTGTGCTATACCAGTGATAAGGCTGTATAATGTTGTGCTATGCCAGTGATGAGGCTGTATAATGTTGTGCTATACCAGTGATAAGGCTGTATAATGTTGTGCTATGGTAGTGATGAGGTTGTATGATGTTGTGCTATACCAGTGATGAGGCTGTATAATGTTGTGCTATGGTAGTGATGAGGCTGTATAATGTTGTGCTATACCAGTGATAAGGCTGTATAATGTTGTGCTATACCAGTGATAACGCTGTATAATGTTGTGCTATACCAGTGATAAGGCTGTATAATGTTGTGCTATACCAGTGATAAGGCTGTATAATGTTGTGCTATGGTAGTGATAAGGCTGTATAATGTTGTGCTATGGTAGTGATAAGGCTGTATAATGTTGTGCTATACCAGTGATAAGGCTGTATAATGTTGTGCTATGGTAGTGATAAGGCTGTATAATGTTGTGCTATGGTAGTGATAAGGCTGTATAATGTTGTGCTATGGTAGTGATAAGGCTGTATAATGTTGTGCTATGCCAGTGATAAGGCTGTATAATGTTGTGCTATGCCAGTGATAAGGCTGTATAATGTTGTGCTATGGTAGTGATGAGGCTGTATAATGTTGTGCTATACCAGTGATAAGGCTGTATAATGGTAGTGATGCTGTATAATGTTGTGCTAGTAGTGATAAGGCTGTATAATGTTGTGCTATGCCAGTGATAAGGCTGTATAATATGCCAGTGATAAGGCATATATAATGTTGTGCTATGCCAGTGATAAGGCTGTATGATGTTGTGCTATACCAGTGATAAGGCTGTATAATGTTGTGCTATGGTAGTGATGAGGTTGTATAATGTTGTGCTATACCAGTGATGAGGTTGTATGATGTTGTGCTATGCCAGTGATAAGGCTGTATAATGTTGTGCTATGCCAGTGATAAGGCTGTATAATGTTGTGCTATGGCAGTGATAAGGCTGTATGATGCAGTGATAAGGCTTGGCTGTATAATGTTCAGCTATTGCAGTGCAGTGTGTGTGTAAGATGATAAGATGATGAGAAATAGAGATTAAATGATTCAGTTCAACGTCTAGTTTTGATTGATTGACATTTGGCAGAGTCTTCAACTGACGTGAATTCAACGTGAAATCAAAAACAAAAATGTACCATGTCATTGGATTTAGGTTCAAAGTTGTGTGGGAAGAGAGAAAATGCCCTTACGTTGATGACCTCTTGCAAATCGTCATCATATACCTTTTTGGGGGGTGAAAAGACATGGAAGCAACATTGATTCAGACAGAAGAGAGAGGATGAGGGAAGGGAGGGGATACAAGAAGGGGCCGGGGGACTGATTGGTTTAAAAAAGAGAGGGCAGGAAATTGAGAGAGAGGGGCCAGAGCCTGTCTACCTGCCTTCTGCTGCTGTTGGGCTGGGAGGACAGGGAGGAGAGGTCCTTAGAAAAGACCAGTAAAGTGCAGCTCATCTTGGCAGCATGGTGCTGGGAGGCTGGCTGAGGTCTAAGGGAGGGAGGGGGAGATCTATTTCACTTTCCTTGGCAATGTAAACATATGTTTCCCATGCCAATAAAGCCCTTTGAATTGAATTGAGAGAGAAAGACAGGAGCGAGAGATCGAGAGGTGAGGGATAGGGAAGTCTGACTGAGCTTGCTGTGGTCTGAGGCAATCTCTCTCAGCCACTCAGACTAACACATGGTGTCTGTCAACAGCCGTCACCTCTCTGCTCTGTCCCCCAGCTCAGAACGCGGCCAGCAGCAGCAGTGTGTGTGTCTCCCTCCACACATCTCACTCCCAGTGAGTGTACGATTACTAAAGAGCTTGTTACCACTCAATATATTAAGGTAGGAGTTAGCAGAGGATGAAGAGGCAGGAAGAGGGCAAACAGGATGAGGAAGAAGACATGAGGGAAGGAAGAGGGAGATAGGATAAATGGAGTGAGGAGAGAGGAGGAGGGGAGAGGAGGGGGAGAGGATCTGAAAGCTGGAAAGCTGAAGCAGAACTGTTGTGTCCACTACTGATAACAAGAGAAAGCGTCAGAAATCCTGTTCCACCCCCCTACCCCCAACCCAGGGCTCAGTGATTTTATTTGTCAACCTTTAATCGTGGGAGGATCCTTTGGATCTTGACAAGACTATCATCACCATGCACAAGTGTCTGTCTCTCCATCCTCTCTGCCTCCCCCTCTCTCTCCCTAGACTTTGCCTATGGTCAAACATGACCTACATACTCTCACACAGAAACACATTTCCTCTGACCAGTCCAATAGGATTTTCCAGAACTGTGTAGAGATGCCAGTCATCCATTATGCAGAGGCCGGGTGTTGACAGGAATGTTAGTGACTGAGGCTGATCAAAGGAGGGCATTATGAATGTGTAAAATAAACTGTACCACTGTTTGAATCTCTCTCTGTCTCTCAGGTTTACCATCTGTATTCTGAGTTGGCCCTCACCCCCCTCTCTTCCTCCCTATATTACCAACTAGCCTTCCTCCTCTTTCCCCCTCTGCCCCCTTATTATCCTAATATACCACCTAGTCCTCTCCTCTCTTTCCCCTCTGCCCCCTTATTATCCTAATGTACCACCTAGTCCTCTCCTCCTCTTTCCCCCTCTGCCCCCTTATTATCCTAATGTACCACCTAGTCCCTCCTCCTCTTTCCCCCTCTGCCCCCTTATTATCCTAATGTACCACCTAGTCCTCTCCCCCTCTTTCCCCTCTGCCCCCTTATTATCCTAATGTACCACCTAGTCCTCTCCTCCTCTTTCCCCCTCTGCCCCCTTATTATCCTAATGTACCACCTAGTCCTCTCCTCCTCTTTCCCCCTCTGCCCCCTTATTATCCTAATGTACCACCTAGTTCTCCTCCTCTTTCCCTCTGCCCCCCTTTATTATCCTAATGTACCACCTAGTCCTCTCCTCCTCTTTCCCCCTATTATCCTAATGTACCACCTAGTCCTCTCCTCCTCTCCCCCTTATTATCCTAATGTACCACCTAGTCCTCTCCTCCTCTTTCCCCCTCTGCCCCCTTATTATCCTAATGTACCACCTAGTTCTCTCCTCCTCTTCCCCCTTATTATCCTAATGTACCACCTAGTCCTCTCCTCCTCTTTCCCTTGCCCCCTTATTATCCTAATGTACCACCTAGTCCTCTCCTCCTTTTCCCCTTATTATCCTAATGTACCACCTAGTCCTCTCCTCCTCTTTCCTCTGCCCCCTTATTATCATAATGTACCACATAGTCCTCTCCTCCTCTTTCCCCTCTGCCCCTTATTATCATAATGTACCACCTAGTCCTCTCCTCCTCTTTCCCTTATTATCCTAATGTACCACCTAGTCCTCTCCTCCTCTTTTCCCCTCTGCCCCCTTATTATCCTAATGTACCACCTAGTCCTCTCCTCCTCTCCCCTTATTATCCTAATCGTACCACCTAGTCCTCTCCTCCTCTTTCCCCTTATTATCCTAATGTACCACCTAGTCCTCTCCTCCTCTTCCCCCTTATTATCCTAATGTACCACCTAGTCCTCTCCTCCTCTTTTTTTCCCTTATTATCCTAATGTACCACCTAGTCCTCTCCTCCTCTTTCCCCCTCTGCCCCCTTATTATCATAATGTACCACCTAGTCCTCTCCTCCTCTGCCCCCTTATTATCCTAATGTACTCCTCTTCCCCCACCTAGTCCCTCCTCCTCCTTTCCCCTTATTATCCTAATGTACCACCTAGTCCTCTCCCCTCTGCCCCCTTATTATCATAATGTACCACCTAGTCCTCTCCTCCTCTTTCCCTTATTATCCTAATGTACCACCTAGTCCTCTCCTCCTCTTTCCCCTTATTATCCTAATGTACCACCTAGTCCTCTCCTCCTCATTCTTCTGTAAGGATGAGAGTGTTGCTTCAGTACCATCCCTGTTGTTTAATCCTACCTGCTACAGTACATGCTGCCTAAGGGAAAGATAAGACTGACTCACACGTACAATAATATAGGCAAATGGGCCACATACAGAGACAAACACACACTTTCACTGTACCGAGAGTCACTGAAGAAAATGGCCTTGGGCTGAAGTCTTTGAGAGAAGCTGAGTAAGAGTCTGTATCTCGGTGGAACCCTTTCCCTATATAGTGCGCTACTTTAGACCAGGGCCCTATCCCCTATATAGTGCACTACTTTAGACCAGGGCCCTATCCCCTATAGTGCACTACTTTAGACCAGGGCTGCACTACCGGGACCTGTATTTAGTGCAACAATAGGGGATATAGTGCCAACCAAGTGGACCTTTTGTATGGCTCCAGTAAGAATAGTGCAACAATGATAAATGTAAATGTAAATGTACCTATGATAGCTCACAGCAGCACCGATGTCTCTCTGTGTAGCCTATTTGATATCTGGCAGTGAAAAACAAGACTGACTGAACTGACTGACAGGCTGAAGAACTGGTTGGCTGACGGGCTGATGGACTGGCAGATTGACTGGCAGACGGATTGGCTGGCTGGCTGGCTGACTGGCTGGCTGACTGGCTGGCTGGCTGGCTGGCTGGCTGGCTGACTGGCTGATGGACTGGCAGATTGACTGGCTGGCTGACTGACTGACAGGCTGAAGAACTGGTTGGCTGACGGGCTGATGGACTGGCAGACGGACTGGCAGACGGACTGGCTGGCTGATGGACTGGCAGATTGACTGGCTGGCTGGCTGACGGGCTGATGGACTGGCAGATTGACTGGCTGGCTGACGGGCTGATGGACTGGCAGACGGACTGGCTGGCTGACTGGCTGGCTGGCTGACTGACTGACAGGCTGAGGAACTGGTTGGCTGACGGGCTGATGGACTGGCAGACGGACTGGCAGTCGGGCTGGCTGGCTGACGGACTGGCAGACGGACTGATGGACTGGCAGACGGACTGGCTGGCTGGCTGGCTGACTGGCTGGCTGACTGACAGACAGGCTGACGAACTGGTTGGCTGACGGGCTGATGGACTGGCAGACGGACTGGCTGACTGGCTGTCTGACTGGCTGACAGACTAGCTGGCTGGCTGACTGGCAGACAGACTGGCTGGCTGACTGACTGACTGGCTAGGTGTTGCAAACATGCTGTACAAGAGGAAAAAGAGGGGAAGAGACAATTAGAGGAAGAGGTGTAAAGGGAAGAGGTTATCTACAACATGAAAGAAAGAAGGGGAAAAGAGCGATGTACCCAGATCCCTTTTCTCCTCTGTTTTCTATCCCTCCTTCTGGGGAAGAAACACGTTGCTAATGGACTTGGTGGTGCTTTGAAGATGTAGCTGGTGTGTGTGTTTGTGTATGTCAGGCCTGGCTATGTGTGTGTGTGTCTGTGTGTGTGTTACAGAGCTAAAATAATGACAGAAGTGCACAAGCATGCAAAGTATGATAAGCACTTGTATAAACCGTTTTTGTAGAAAATATTTGCAAACATGTAACTTCTTTGAGAATAAATGCAGCAACAGTCGAAAACACATACTGTGATGTAGGAATAAATACAACAACACTTGCAAACAATTTAACTTGATATGTGAACAAATTCCCCAGCAGAGAAAAACACGAGAGCTCTGGTGGGCGGGCTTTTTCTTCCAGCCAATTAGGTGAGGTGTTGTCATTCTGGAACATTCTTTCAAGCAGTATTGGAAGTACGCTTTCCACTGTGCTAAATATGGATCAAATTTGATGAAATTACTAAATGATATTCACAGAATTTAAAAGCTACAGAAAGGCGTTGGTGAGGAAGATGAAAAAACCGATTCCACATAGCACAGCCTCTACAAAGCTGATGCTAGCTAACGTTAGAGCCTTCTTTGGCTAGCTAACGTTAGAGCCTTCTTTGGCTAGCTAACGTTAGAGCCTTCTTTGGCTAGCTAACGTTAGAGCCTTCTTTGGCTAGCTAACGTTAGAGCCTTCTTTGGCTAGCTAACGTTAGAGCCTTCTTTGGCTAGCTAACGTTAGAGCCTTCTTTGGCTAGCTAACGTTAGAGCCTTCTTTGGCTAGCTAACGTTAGAGCCTTCTTTGGCTAGCTAACGTTAGAGCCTTCTTTGGCTAGCTAACGTTAGAGCCTTCTTTGGCTAGCTAACGTTAGCCTTCTTTGGCTAGCCTGTATCTAGATATTCTAGCTATGTAGCTACTTGTCATTTGGTTGAGACTAACATTGCTTTATAAAAGCATGGTTTGCTCAGTGTATATTCGGTGTGTCGTTGGTTAGCAAGCTAACGTTAGCTTGCTTGTTAGTGATGTTTTGAGGAGAGAGCAGGCTAGCTCCCTGTATAATCAAGAGGGGATGGGTGAGAATATTAGATGTGCAATGGCTTCAATCCGGGTGTTGCTGTACCCAAACGAGATGACAGCATTGTCGAACCAATCCAATGATAGACATGTTGTTGGCTTACTGTGAGCTGCGTTCCCTGTTACAGCCACAACATCATGATCATGGCTGGCTCCCCCGAGAGGCGTAGCGGTCTAAGACACTGCATCTCGGTGCAAGAGGCGTCACTACAGTCACCCTGGTTCGGATACAGGCTGTATCACAACCGGACGTGATTGGGTGAAGGCCAATTGTGCTCCGTCATTGTAAATAAGAATTTGTTCTTAACTAAATAAAGGATAAATAAATGGTTTTAAATCATGTAGTCATGCTTTGGGTCAGCTAGCTAGAACAACAGCAGCTAGCTGGCTATAATATCAGATAGACTTTTGCTAGCAAAAGCATGAACAGAGCTAGCTATCTGTAGAGACATTACTGTTTGAAACCACCACATGCACAGCATCTGTGTTACATTCCATATTATGTATTAATCTCTTTGTACTGTATCCCTATCTGTCTCAAGTTGTAAAAATCATCATCATAAAAGAATAGTGAATTCTGTCGAATTGTCAATCGGACTGAATTTCTCATTAAAATAATGATGTGCCTCGCCTTCAGATCTGCCAAGCACAACTCTGTCTCTGTTAGCCACACACCACTGCCTCAGTGGTTCGGCTACTTCCTAGATGGCTCTGTCCAGGGGTGACAATGAACAGGGACACAGTGTCTCCCAACCCTACACTAGCTTATGTGCCGGGGGCTTCAGCTTGTCTTATCTGGGCCTCGTATTCACAAAGCGTCATAAAGTAGGACTGCAGATCTATGAAGAATGTTGCCATTTAGATCATAATTAATCAAATGATATGGACGGGTGGGACCTGACCTGAGATCAGCACTCCTACTCTTTGATGCTTTTGTGAATAATGTGTGATCTTAGGCATGCTCCCACTAATCTCTCCTCCCTCTTTCGCTCTGTCTCCTCCCGGAGGAGCTGGGCCCCTGGTCGTGCTGCAGCTGTGGACTGATTTAACTGTGCGTGCTACCTTGTCCCGAACCCGTGCTGATCAAGCTCTCCTTCCTTGTCTCCTTGCCCTCTTCCCTCACTCCTTCCCCTCTTCCCTATATCCTTCCCCCCCTTTCCTGTCTCCTTCCTCTCTTCACTGTCTCCTTCCCTGTCTCCTTCCCCTCCTTCCTGTCTCTTTCCCTGTTTCCTTCCTCTCTTCCCTGTCTCCTTCCCCTCTTCCCACTCTCCTTCTCCATCTCCTTCCCCTCTCACCTTCCCCTCTTCCATCTCTCATTCCTCTCTTCCTGTCTCCCTTCCCCTCTTCCCACTCTCCTTCCCTGTCTCCCTTCCCTCTTCCCACTCTCCTTCCCTGTCTCCTTCCCCCTCTTCCTCTCTCCTTCCTCTTCCCTATATCCTTCCTTCCTTGTCTCCTCTCCCTCTTTCCTTCCTCTCTTCCCTGTCTGTTTCCTTATCTTTCCCCTCATCCTTCCCCTCTTCACTGTCTCCTTCCCTCTTCCCTGTCTCTTCCCCCTCTTCACTGTCTCCTTCCCTCTTCACTGTCTCCTTCCCCTCTTCCTCTCTCCTTCCCCTCTTCCCATCTCCTTCCCCACTTCCATCTCTCCTTCACCTCTTCCTGTCTCTCTTCCCTCTTCCCTCTCTCCTTCACCTCTTCCCTGTCTCCTTCCCTGTTTCTTCCTCTTTCCCTGTCTCCTTCCCCTCTTTCCCTGTCTCCTTCCCTCTTCCCCTTCCTTCCCCTCTTCCCCTGTTTCCTTCCCTCTTCCCTGTCTCATTCCCCTCTTCCTGTCTCATTCCCTCTTCCTGTTTCCTTCCCCTCTTCCTGTCTCATTCCTCTTCCCGTCTCATTCCCCTCTTCCTGTTTCCTTCCTCCTTCCCATCTCCTTCCCCTCTTCCCTGTCGCCTTCCCCTCTTCCCTGTCTCCTTCCCTCTTCCTGTCTCCTTCCCCTCTTCCCTGTCTCTCCTTCCCCTCTTCCCTGTCTCCTTCCCCTCTTCCCTGTCTCCTTCCTCTCTTCCCTGTCTCCTTCCTCTCTTCCCTATATCCTTCCCCCCTTCCCATCTCTTCTCTTCTGTCTCCTTCCCTGTCTCTTCCCTCTTCCTGTCTCTTTCCTGCTGCCTTCCTCCTCTTCCCTGTCTCCTATTCCCTCCCCCACTCTCCTTCTCCATCTCCTTCCCCTCTTCCTCTCACCTTCCCCTCTTCCATCTCATTCCTCTCTTCCCTGTCTCCTTCCCCTCTTCCCACTCTCCTTCCCTGTCTCCTTCACCTCTCTCCCTGTCTCCTTCCCCTCTTCCCTCTCTACTTCCCCTCTTCCCTGTATCCTTCCCCCTTCCATGTCTCCTTCCCTGTTTCCTTCCTCTCTTCCCTGTCTCCTTCCCCTCTTCACTGT